>NW_027668989.1:642500-657500 GCF_964194185.1 Rhinolophus hipposideros
CACCCCCATCCCTACCCCTAGCCACAGCTCCCACTCCTGGTCCTAGGCCTAATCCGAGGTTTACCCCGAAACACACCCCTTGCCCTTTGCCTACCACAGCGCTACGCCTACCGCTCCCACTAGCCCTACCTCGGGCCCTAGACCAACGCCCAGTGCTCACTCTAGTCCGAAGCCTAGCACTTGCCCGTCGCCGACCAGTACACCTTGCCTGCCGATAGCCAGAGCACTAACCCGTGTCCTACGAAATCACCCTGGACGCACCATTAGCCACACCCTAATCATGCCCCACATCTGTTCGGAGTCCTAGGACTACCCGGAGCCCTCCCGTGACACCTAACCCTAGCCCTCGGCCATCCCCTACTACTACCACTAGTCCTAGGCCTAACATGAGCCCTAACCCTAACACTGCCCGTGGGCCTCTGCCAACCACTAGCCCTTCACCTAACCCTACACCGAGCACTACCCCTCGCCCTAGGCCTACGCCTAGCACTACCTCTGGTCCTACCGCTATCCCTGGCCCTACAGCTCCCCCTACCCATGGGCCCACCACCATCCCTACCCCTAGCCACAACTCCAAGTCCTGGGCCAAAGCCTACTCCGAGGTTTACCCTGACACCCACCCCTTGCCTTATGCCTACCCCAGCGCTACGCCTATCGCTCCCACTAGCCCTAGCTCGGGCCCTAGACCAACGCCCAGTGCTCATCTAGTCTGAGGCCTACCACTTGCCCGAGGCCGACCAGTACACCTTGCCCTTGTTAGGTTTAGGGTTAGGATTAGGGTTAGGGTTAAGGTTAGGATTAGGGTTTAGGGTTAGGGTTAGGGTTAGGGTTGGTGTTAGGGTTAGGGTTAGGTTTAGGGTTAGGGTTAGGGTTGGTGTTAGGTTTAGGGTTAGGGTCAGGGTTAGGGTTAGGGTTAGGGTTGGTGTTAGGGTTAGGGTTAGGGTTAGGGTTAGGGTTAGGATTAGGGTTAGGGTTGGTGTTAGGGTTAGGGTTAGTGTTAGGGTTGGTGTTAGGTATAGTGTTAGGGTTAGGGTTAGGGTTAGGGTTGGTGTTAGGGTTAGGGTTAGGGTAATGGTTAGTGTTAGGGTTAGGGTTAGGGTTAGGGTTAGGATTAGGGTTAGGGTTGGTGTTAGGGTTAGGGTTAGGGTTCGGGTTAGGGTTGGTGTTAGGTATAGGGTTAGGGTTATGGTTAGGGTTGGTGTTAGGGTTAGGGTTAGGGTTAGGGTTAGGGTTGGTGTTAGGGTTAGGGTTAGGGTTAGGATTAGGGTTAGGGTTGGTGTTAGGGTTAGCGTTAGGGTTAGAGTTAGGGTTGGTGTTAGGGTTAGGGTTAGGGTTAGGGTTAGGGTTAGGGTTAGGGTTAGGGTTAGGGTTGGTGTTAGGGTTAGGGTTAGGGTTAGGTTTAGGGTTGGTGTTAGGGTTAGGGTTAGGGTTAGGGTTGGTGTTAGGGTTAGGGTTAGGTTACCCCGAGCACTACCCCTCGCCCTATGCCTACGCCTAGAACTACCTCTGGTCCTACACCTACCCCTGTCCCTACAGCTCCCCCTACCCATAGGCCCACCCCCATCCCTACCCCTAGCCACAGCTCCCACTCCTGGTCCTAGGCCTACTCCGAGGTTTAACCCGACACCCACCCCTTGCCCTTTGCCTACCCCAGCGCTACGCCTACCGCTCCCACTAGCCTACCTCGGGCCCTAGACCAACACCCAGTGCTCACTCTAGTCCGAAGTCTAGCACTTGCCCGTCGCCAACCAGTACACCTTGCCCTACCGATAGCCAGAGCACTAACCCGTGTCCTACGAAATCACCCTGGACCCACCATTAGCCACACCCTAATCCAGCCCTACATCCGTTCGGAGTCCTAGGACTACCCGGAGCCCTCCCGTGACAGTTACCCCTAGACCTCGCCCATCCCCTACCACTACCACTAGTCCTAGGCCTAACATGAGCCCTAACCCTAACACTGCCCGTGGGCCTCTGCCAACCACTAGCCCTTCACCTAACCCTACCCCGAGCACTACCCCTCGCCCTAGGCTTACGCGTAGCACTACCTCTGGTCCTACCCCTACCCGTGGCCCTACAGCTCCCCCTATTTATAGGCCCACCCCCATCCCTACCCCTAGCCACAGCTCCCACTCTTGGCCCTAGGCCTACTCCGAGGTTTACCTCGACACCCACCCCTTGCCCTATGCCTACCCCAGCGTCACGCCTACCGCTCCCACTAGCCCTAGCTCGGGCCCTAGACCAACGCCCATGGCTCCCTCTAGTCCGAGGCCTAGAACTTGCCCGTCACTGACCAGTACACTTTGCCCTTGTTAGGGTTAGAATTAGGGTTAGGGTTAGGGTTAGGGTTAGGATTAGGGTTTAGTGTTAGGGTTAGGGTTAGGGTTGGTGTTAGGGTTAGGGTTAAAGTTAGGGTTAGGGTTGGTGTTAGGTTTAGGTTTAGGGTTAGGGTTAGGGTTAGGGTTAGGGTTGGTGTTAGGGTTAGGGTTAGGGTTAAGGTTAGGGTTAGGATTAGGGTTAGGGTTGGTGTTAGGTTTAGGGTTAGGTTTAGGGTTAGTGTTAGGGTTAGGGTTGATGTTAGGGTTAGGGTTAGGGTTAGGGGTAGGGTTAGGGTTAGTGTTAGGGTTAGGTTACCCCGAGCACTACCCCTCGCCCTAGGCCTACGCCTGGCACTACCTCTGGTCCTACCCCTACCCCTGGTCCTACAGCTCCCCCTACCCATAGGCCCACCCCCATCCCTACCCCTAGCCACAGCTCCCACTACTGGTCCTAGGCCTACTCCGAGGTTTACCCCGACACACACCCCTTGCCCTTTGCCTACCACAGCGCTACGCCTACCGCTCCCACTAGCCCTACCTCGGGCCCTAGACCAACGCCCAGTGCTCACTCTAGTCCGAAGCCTAGCACTTGCCCGTCGCCGACCAGTACACCTTGTCTGCCGATAGCCAGAGCACTAACCCGTGTCCTACGAAATCACCCTGGACGCACCATTAGCCACACCCTAATCATGCCCCACATCTGTTCGGAGTCCTAGGACTACCCGGAGTCCTCCCGTGACACCTACCCCTAGCCCTCGGCCATCTCCTACTACTACCACTAGTCCTAGGCCTAACATGAGCCCTAACCCTAACACTGCCCGTGGGCCTCTGCCAACCACTAGCCCTTCACCTAACCCTACCCCGAGCACTACCCCTCGCCCTAGGCCTACGCCTAGCAATACCTCTGGTTTTACCGCTACCCCTGGCCCTACAGCTCCTCCTACCGATGGGCCCACCACCATCCCTACCCCTAGCCACAACTCCAACTCCTGGGCCAAAGCCTACTCCGAGGTTTACCCTGACACCCACCCCTTGCCCTATGCCTACCCCAGCGCTACGCCTATCGCTCCCACTAGCCCTAGCTCGGGCCCTAGACCAACGCCCAGTGCTCATCTAGTCTGAGGCCTACCACTTGCCCGAGGCCGACCAGTACACCTTGCCCTTGTTAGGTTTAGGGTTAGGATTAGGGTTAGGGTTACGGTTAGGATTAGGGTTTAGGGTTAGGGTTAGGGTTAGGGTTGGTGTTAGGGTTAGGGTTAGGTTTAGGGTTAGGGTTAGGGTTGGTGTTAGGTTTAGGGTTAGGGTCAGGGTTAGGGTTAGGGTTAGGGTTGGTGTTTGGGTTAGGGTTAGGGTTAGGGTTAGGGTTAGGATTAGGGTTAGCGTTGGTGTTAGGGTTAGGGTTAGGGTTAGGGTTGGTGTTAGGTATAGTGTTAGGTTTAGGGTTAGGGTTAGGGTTGGTGTTAGGGTTAGGGTTAGGGTAATGGTTAGTGTTAGGGTTAGGGTTAGGGTAAGGGTTAGGATTAGGGTTAGGGTTGGTGTTAGGGTTAGGGTTAGGGTTCGGGTTAGGGTTGGTGTTAGGTATAGGGTTAGGGTTATGGTTAGGGTTGGTGTTAGGGTTAGGGTTAGGGTTAGGGTTGGTGTTAGGGTTAGGGTTAGGGTTAGGATTAGGGTTAGGGTTGGTGTTAGGGTTAGCGTTAGGGTTAGAGTTAGGGTTGGTGTTAGGGTTAGGGTTAGGTTTAGGGTTTGGGTTAGGGTTGGTGTTAGGGTTAGGGTTAGGTTACCCCGAGCACTACCCCTCTCCCTAGGCCTACGCCTAGCACTACCTCTGGTCCTACACCTACCCCTGTCCCTACAGCTCCCCCTACCCATAGGCCCACCCCCATCCCTACCCCTAGCCACAGCTCCCACTCCTGGTCCTAGGCCTACTCCGAGGTTTAACCCGACACCCACCTTTTGCCCTTTGCCTACCCCAGCGCTACGCCTACTGCTCCCACTAGCCTACCTCGGGCCCTAGACCAACGCCCAGTGCTCACTCTAGTCCGAAGTCTAGCACTTGCCCGTCGCCAACCAGTACACCTTGCCCTACCGATAGCCAGAGCACTAACCCGTGTCCTACGAAATCACCCTGGACCCACCATTAGCCACACCCTAATCCAGCCCTACATCCGTTCGGAGCCCTAGGACTACCCGGAGCTCTCCCGTGACCGTTACCCCTAGACCTCGCCCATCCCCTACCACTACCACTAGTCCTAGGCCTAACATGAGCCCTAACCCTAACACTGCCCGTGGGCCTCTGCCAACCACTAGCCCTTCACCTAACCCTACCCCGAGCACTAACCCTCGCCCTAGGCTTACGCGTAGCACTACCTCTGGTCCTACCCCTACCCGTGGCCCTACAGCTCCCCCTATTTATAGGCCCACCACCATCCCTACCCCTAGCCACAGCTCCCACTCTTGGCCCTAGGCCTACTCCGAGGTTTACCTCGACACCCACCCCTTGCCCTATGCCTACCCCAGCGTCACGCCTACCGCTCCCACTAGCCCGAGCTCGGGCCCTAGACCAACGCCCATGGCTCCCTCTAGTCCGAGGCCGAGAACTTGCCCGTCGCTGACCAGTACACTTTGCCCTTGTTAGGGTTAGAATTAGGGTTAGGGTTAGGGTTAGGGTTAGGATTAGGGTTTAGGGTTAGGGTTAGGGTTAGGGTTAGGGTTAGGGTTAGGGTTGGTGTTAGGTTTAGGTTTAGGGTTAGGGTTAGGGTTAGGGTTAGGGTTGGTGTTAGGGTTAGGGTTAGGGTTAAGGTTAGGGTTAGGATTAGGGTTAGGGTTGGTGTTAGGTTTAGGGTTAGGGTTAGGGTTAGTGTTAGGGTTAGGGTTGATGTTAGGGTTAGGGTTAGGGTTAGGGTTAGGGTTAGTGTAAGGGTTAGGTTACCCCGAGCACTACCCCTCGCCCTAGGCCTACGCCTGGCACTACCTCTGGTCCTACCCCTACCCCTGGTCCTACAGCTCCCCTTACTCATGGGCCCACCCCCATCCCTAACCCTAGCCACAACTCCAACTCCTGGGCCAAAGCCTACTCCGAGGTTTACCTCGACACCCACCCCTTGCCCTATGCCTATCCCAGCGCTACGCCTACCGCTCCCACTAGCCCTAGCTCGGGCCCTAGACCAACGCCCATGGCTCCCTCTAGTCCGAGGCCTAGAACTTGCCCGTCGCTGACTAGTACACCTTGCCCTTGTTAGGGTTAGGGTTAGGGTTAGGGTTAGGGTTAGGGTTAGGGTTTAGGGTTAGGGATAGGGTTAGGGTTGGTGTTAGGGTTAAGGTTAGGATTAGGGTTAGGGTTGCGGTTAGGTTTATGGTAAGGTTTAGGGTTAGGGTTAGGGTTAGGTTTGGTGTTAGTGTTAGGGTTAGGGTTAGGGTTAGTTTTAGGGTTAGGGTTAGGGTTAGAGTTAGGTGACTTCGAGCAATACCCCTCCCCCTAGGCCTACACCTGGCACTACCTCTGGTCCTACCCCTACCCTTGGCCCTACATCTCCCCCTACCCATAGGCCCACCGCCATCCCTACCCCTAGCCACAGCTCCCACTCCTGGTCCTTGGCCTACTCCGAGGTTTACACCGACACCCACCCCTTGCCCTTTGCCTACCCCAGCGCTACGTCTCCCGCTCCCACTAGCCCTACTCCGGGCCCTAGACCAACGCCCAGTGCTCACTCTAGTCAGAAGCCTAGCACTTGCCCGTCACCGACCAGTACACCTTGCCATACCGATAGCAAGAGCACTAACCCTTGTCCTACGAAATCACCCTGGATTCACCATTAGCCACACCCTAATCATGTCCCACATCCGTTCGGAGTCCTAGGACTACCCAGAGCCCTCCCGTGACACCTACCCCTAGCCATCGGCCATTTCCTACCACTACCACTAGTCCTAAGCCTAACATGAGCCCTAACCCTAACACTGCCCGTGGGCCTCTGCCAACCACTAGCCCTTCACCTAACCCTACCCCGAGCACTACCAATCGCCCTAGGCCTACGCCTAGCATTACCTCTGGTCCTACCGCTACCTCTGGCCCTACAGCTCCCCATAACCATAGGTCCACCCAAATCCCTACCCCTAGCCACAGCTCCAACTCCTGGCACTAGGCCTACTCCGAGGTTTACCCCGACACCCACCCCTTGCCCTATGCCTACCCCAGTGCTACGACTATCGCTCCCACTAGCCGTAGCTCGGGCCCTAGACCAACGCCCAGTACTCATCTAGTCCGAGGCCAAGCACTTGTCCGTCCCCGACCAGTACACCTTGCCCTACTGTTAGCAGAGCACTAACCCGTGTCCTACGAAATCACACTGGACCCACCCTTACCACACCCTAATCCAGCCCTACACCCGTTCCGAGTCCTAGGACTACCCAGAGGACTCCCGGGACACCTATCCCTAGCCCTCGGCCATCCCCTACCACTACCACTAGTCCTAGGCATAACATTAGCCCTAACACTAACACTGCCCGTGGGCCTCAGCCAACCACTAGCCCTTCACCATCCCTACCCAGAGCACTACCCCTCGCCCTAGGCCTATGCCTAGCACTACCTCTGGTCCTACCGCTACCCCTGGCCCTACAGCTCCCACTAACCATAGGCCCACCTAAATCCCTACGCCTACCCACAGCTCCAACTCCTGGCACTAGGCCGACTCCGAGGTTTACCCCGACACCCACCCCTTGCCCTATGCCTACCCCAGCGCTACGCCTAACGCTCCCTCTAGCCCTAGCTCGGGCCCTAAACCCAACGCCCAGTGCTCATCTAGTCCGAGGCCTACCACTTGCCCGTCGCCGACCAGTACACCTTGCCCAACCGTTAGCCAGAGCAGTAACCCGTGTCCTACGAAATCACCCTGGACCCACCCTTACCAACCGTAATCCAGCCCTACACCTGTTCCGAGTCCTAGACCTACCCGGAGCCCTCCCGTGACACCTACCCCTAGCCTTCGGCCAATCCCTACCACTACCACTAGTCCTAGGCTTAACATGAGCCCTAACCCTAACACTGCCCGTGGGCCTCTGCCAACCACTAGCCCTTCAACTAACCCTACCCCGAGCACTACCCCTCGCCCTAGGCCTACGTCTAGCACTACCTCTGGTTCTACCCCTACCCCTGGCCCTACAGCTCCCCCTACCCATAGGCCCACCCCCACCCCTACCCCTAGCCACAGCTCCCACTCCTGGCCCTAGGCCTACTCCGAGGTTTACCTCGACACCCACCCCTTGCCCTATGCCTACCCCAGCGTTACGCCTACCGCTCCCACTAGCCCTAGCTCGGGCCCTAGACTAACGCCCAGTGCTCACTCTAGTCCGAAGCCTAGCACTTGCCCGTCGCCGACCAGTACACCTTGCCTACCAATAGCCAGAACACTAACCCGTGTCCTACGAAATCACCCTGGACCCACCCTTACCACACCCTAATCCAGCCCTACACCCGTTCCGAGTCCTAGGACGACTCGGAGCCCTCCCGTGACACCTAACCCTAGCCCTCGGCCAACCACTACCACTACCACTAGTCCTAGGCTTAACATGAGCCCTAACCTTAACACTGACCGTGGGCCTCTGCCAACCACTAGCCCTTCAACTAACCCTACCCCGAGCACTACCCCTCGCCCTAGGCTTACGCGTAGCACTACCTCTGGTTCTACCCCTACCCGTGGCCCTACAGCTCTTCCTATTTATAGGCCCACCCCCATCCCTACCCCTAGCCACAGCTCCCACTCTTGGCCCTAGGCCTACTCCGAGGTTTACCTCGACACCCACCCCTTGCCCTATGCCTACCCCAGCGTCACGCCTACTGCTCCCACTAGCCCTAGCTCGGGCCCTAGACCAACGCCCATGGCTCCCTCTAGTCCGAGGCCTAGAACTTGCCCGTCGCTGACCAGTACACTTTGCCCTTGTTAGGGTTAGAATTAGGGTTAGGGTTAGGGTTAGGGTTAGGGTTAGGGTTGGTGTTAGGGTTAGGGTTAGGTTTAGGGTTAGGGTTAGGATAAGGGTTAGGGTTGGTGTTAGGGTTAGGGTTAGGGTTAGGGTTAGGGTTGGTGTTAGGTATAGGGTTAGGGTTAGGGTTAGGGTTAGGTTTAGGGTTGGTGTTAGGGTTAGGGTTAGGGTTAGTGTTAGGGTTAGGGTTAGGGTTACGGTTAGGATTAGGGTTAGGGTTGGTGTTAGTGTTAGGGTTAGGGTTATGGTTGGTGTTAGGTATAGGGTTAGGGTTAGGGTTAGGGTTAGGATTAGGGTTAGGGTTGGTGTTAGGGTTAGGGTTAGGGTTAGAGTTAGGGTTGGTGTTAGGGTTAGGGTTAGGGTTAGGGTTAGGGTTAGGGTTAGGGTTGGTGTTAGGGTTAGGGTTAGGGTTAGGGTTAGGGTTGGTGTTAGGTATAGGGTTAGGGTTAGGGTTAGTGTTAGGGTTAGGGTTAGGGTTAGGTTACCCCGAGCACTACTTCTCGCCCTAGGCCTATGCCTAGCACTACCTTTGGTCCTACCCCTACCCCTGGCCCTACAGCTCCCCCTACCCATAGGCCCACCCCCATCCCTACCCCTAGCCACAGCTCCCACTCCTGGACCTAGGCCTACTCCGAGGTTTACCCCGACACACACCCCTTGCCCTTTGCCTACCACAGCGCTACGCCTACCGCTCCCACTAGCCCTACCTCGGGCCCTAGACCAACGCCCAGTGCTCACTCTAGTCCGAAGCATAGCACTTGCCAGTCACCGACCAGTACACCTTGCCCTACCGATAGCCAGATCACTAACCCTTGTCCTACGAAATCACCCTGGACCCACCATCAGCCACACCCTAATCCAGCCCTACACCTTTTCTGAGTCTTAAAACTACCCGGAGCCCTCCCGTGACACCTACCCGTAGCCCTTGGCCAACCCCTACCACTACCAATAGTCCTAGGCTTAACATGAGCCCTAACCCTAACACTGCCCGTGGGCCTCTGCCAACCACTAGCCCTTCAACTAACCCTACCCCGAGCACTACCCCTCGTCCTAGGCCTACGCCTAGCATTACCTCTGTTCCTACACCTACCCCTGGCCCTACAGATTCCCCTACCCATAGGCCCACCCCTATCCTTACTTCTAGCCACAGCTCCCACTCCTGGTCCTAGGCCTACTCTGAGGTTTACCCCGACACCCACCCCTTGCCCTTTGCCTACCCCAGCGCTACGTCTCCCGCTCCCACTAGCCCTACCTCGGGCCCCAGACCAACGCCCAGTGCTCCCTCTAGTTTGAGGCCTACCACCTGCCCGACGCCGACCAGTACACCTTGCCCTACCGTTAGCCAAAGCACTAACCCGTGTCCTACGAAATCACCCTGGACCCACCCTTACCACACCTTAATCCAGCCCTACACCCGTTTTGAGTCCTAGGACTACCCGCAGCCCTCCCGTGACACCTACCCCTAGCCCTCGGCCAACCCCTACCACTACCACTAGTCCTAGGCCTAACATGAGCCCTAAGACTAACACTGCCCGTGGGCATCAGCCAACCAGAAGCCCTTCACCTAACCCTACACAGAGCACTACCCCTCGCACTAGGCTAACGCCTAGCACTACCTCTGGTCCTACCGCTTCCCCTGGCCCTACAGCTCCCCCCACTTATAGGCCCACCCCCATCCCTACCCCTAGCCACAGCTCCGACTCCTGGCACTAGGCCTACTCAGAGGTTTACCCCGACACACACCCCTTGCCATATGCCTACCCCAGCGCTATGCCTACCGCTCCCACTAGCCCAGGCTCGGGCCCTAGACCAACGCCCATGGCTCCCTCTAGTCCGAGGCCTAGACTTGACCGTCGCTGACCAGTACACCTTGCCCTAGTTAGGGTTAGGGTTAGGGTTAGGGTTAGGGTTGGTGTTAGGTTTAGGGTTAGGATTAGGGTTAGGGTTAGGTTTAGGGTTGCTGTTAGGGTTAGGGTTAGGGTTAGGGTTAGGGTTAGGGTTGGTGTTAGGTTTAGGGTTAGGGTTAGGGTTAGGGTTAGGGTTAGGTTTAGGGTTTAGGGTTAGGGTTAGGGTTAGGGTTGGTGTTAGGGTTAGGGTTTGGGTTAGGGTTAGGGTTGGTGTTAGGTTTAGGTTTAGGGTTAGGGTTAGGGTTAGGGTTGGTGTTAGGGTTAGGGTTAGGTTTAGGGTTAGGGTTAGGGTTAGTGTTGGTGTTAGGGTTAGGGTTAGGGTTAGGGTTAGGGTTGGTGTTAGGTATATGGTTTGGGTTAGGGTTAGGGTTAGGGTTAGGGTTAGGGTTGGTGTTAGGGTTAGGGTTAGGGTTAGGGTTAGTGTTAGTTTTAGGGTTAGGGTTAGGGTTAGGTTACCTCGAGCACTACCCCTCACCCTAGGCCTACGCCTAGCACTACCTCTGGTCCTACCCCTACCCCTGTCCCTACAGCTCCTCCTACCCATACGCCCACCCCCATCCCTACCCCTAGCCACAGCTCCCAGTCCTGATCCTAGGCCTACTCCGAGGTTTACCCCGACACCCACCCCTTGCCCTTTGCCTACCCCAGCGCTACGCCTACCGCTCCCACTAGCCCTACCTCGGGCCCTAGACCAACGCCCAGTGCTCACTCTAGTCCGAAGCCTAGCACTTGCCCGACGCCAACCGGTACACCTTGCCCTACCGATAGCCAGAGCACTAACCCGTGTCCTACGAAATCACCCTGAACCCACCATTAGCCACACCCTAATCCAGCCCTACATCCGTCCGGAGTCCTAGGACTAC
Source organism: Rhinolophus hipposideros (assembly GCF_964194185.1). Classification (NCBI taxonomy): domain Eukaryota; kingdom Metazoa; phylum Chordata; class Mammalia; order Chiroptera; family Rhinolophidae; genus Rhinolophus; species Rhinolophus hipposideros. The sequence goes on from NW_027668989.1 coordinate 653,562, forward strand.
CCGGAGCCCTCCCGTGACAGTTACCCCTAGCCCTCGCCCATCCCCTACCACTACCAGTAGTCCTAGGCCTAACATGAGCCCTAAACCTAACACTGCCCGTGGGCCTCTGCCAACCACTAGCCCTTCACCTAACCCTACCCCGAGCACTACCCCTCGCCCTAGGCTTACGCCTAGCACTACCTCTGGTCCTACCCCTACCCCTGGCCCTACAGCTCCCCCTACTTATAGGCCCACCCCCATCCCTACCCCTAGCCACAACTCCAACCTCTGTCCCAAAGCCTACTCCGAGGTTTACCCCGACACCCACCCCTTGCCCTATGCCTACCCCAGTGCTACGCCTACCGATCCCACTAGCCCTACCTCGGGCCCTAGACCAACGCCCAGTGCTCCCTCTAGTTTGAGGCCTACCACCTGCCCGACGCCGACCAGTACACCTTGCCCTACCGTTAGCCAAAGCACTAACCCGTGTCCTACGAAATCACCCTGGACCCACCCTTACCACACCTTAATCCAGCCCTACACCCGTTTTGAGTCCTAGGACTACCCGCAGCCCTCCCGTGACACCTACCCCTAGCCCTGGGCCAACCCCTACCACTACCACTAGTCCTAGGCCTAACATGAGCCCTAAGACTAACACTGCCCGTGGGCATCAGCCAACCAGAAGCCCTTCACCTAACCCTACACAGAGCACTACCCCTCGCCCTAGGCTAACGCCTAGCACTACCTCTGGTCCTACCGCTTCCCCTGGCCCTACAGCTCCCCCCACTTATTGGCCCACACCCATCCCTACACCTAGCCACAGCTCCAACTCCTGGCACTAGGCCTACTCAGAGGTTTACCCCGACACACACCCCTTGCCCTATGCCTACCCCAGCGCTATGCCTACCGCTCCCACTAGCCCAGGCTCGGGCCCTAGACCAACGCCCATGGCTCCCTCTAGTCCGAGGCCTAGACTTGACCGTCGCTGACCAGTACACCTTGCCCTAGTTAGGGTTAGGGTTAGGGTTAGGGTTGGTGTTAGGTTTAGGGTTAGGATTAGGGTTAGGGTTAGGGTTAGGGTTGCTGTTAGGGTTAGGGTTAGGGTTAGGGTTAGGGTTAGGGTTGGTGTTAGGTTTAGGGTTAGGGTTAGGGTTAGGGTTAGGGTTAGGTTTAGGGTTTAGGGTTAGGGTTAGGGTTAGGGTTGGTGTTAGGGTTAGGGTTTGGGTTAGGTTTAGGGTTGGTGTTAGGTTTAGGTTTAGGGTTAGGGTTAGGGTTACGGTTGGTGTTAGGGTTAGGGTTAGTGTTAGGATTAGGGTTAGGTTTACGGTTAGGTTACACTGAGGACTACCCCTCGCCCTAGGCCTACGCCTAGCACTACCTCTGGTCCTACCCCTACCCCTGGCCCTACAGCTCTCCCTACCCATAGGCCCTTTGCCATCCCTATCCCTAGACACAGCTCCCACTCCTGGTCCTAGGCCTACTCCGTGGTTTACCCCGACACCCACCCCTTGCCCTTTGCCTACCCCAGCGCTATGTTTACCGCACCCACTAGCTCTACCTCAGGCCCTAGACCAACGCCCAGTACTCACTCTAGTCCGAAGCCTAGCACTTGCCCGTCGCCGACCAGTACACCTTGCCTACCGATAGCCAGAGCACTAACTCGTGTCCTACGAAATCACCCTGGACGCACCATTAGCCACACCCTAATCATGACCCACATTCGTTCGGAGTCCTAGGACTACCCGGAACCCTCCCGTGACACCTACCCTAGTCCTCGGCCATCCTTTACTACTACCACTAGTCCTAGGCCTAACATGAGCCCTAACCGTAACACTGCCCGTGGGCCTCTGCCAACCACTAGCACTTCACCTAACCCTACCCCGAGCACTACCCCTCGCCCTAGGCCTACGCCTAGCACTACCTCTGGTCCTACCCCTACCCCTGGCCCTACAGCTCCCCCTACCCATAGGCCCACCCCCATCCCTACCCCTAGCCACAACTCCAACTCCTGGCCCAAAGCCTACTCCGAGGTTTACCCCGACACCCACCCTTTGCCCTATGCCTACCCCAGTGCTACGCCTAACGCTCCCACTAGCCCTAGCTCGGGCCCTAGACCAACGCCCAGTTCTCCCTCTAGTCCGAGGCCTACCACTTGCCCGACGCCGACCAGTACACCTTGCCCTACCTTTAGCCATAGCACTAACCCGTGTCCTACGAAATCACCCTGGACCCACCCTTACCACACCCTAATACAGCCCTACACCTGTTCCGAGTTCTAGGACTACCCGGAGCCATTTCGTGACACCTACCCCTAGTCCTCGGCCAACCCCTACCACTACCACTAGTCCTAGGCTTAACATGAGCCCTAACCCTAACACTGCCCGTGGGCCTCTGCCAAACACTAGCCCTTCACCTAACCCTACCCCGAGCACTACCCCTCGCCCTAGGCCTACGCCCAGCACTAACCCTGGTCCTACCACTACCCCTGGCCCTACAGCTCCCCCTACTTATAGGCCCACCCCCATCCCTACCCCTAGCCACAGCTCCCACTCCTGGCCCTAGGCCTCCTCCGAGGTTTACCTCGACACCCACCCCTTGCTCTATGCCTACCCCAGAGCTACGCCTACCGCTCTCACTAGCCCTAGCTCGGGCCCTAGACCAACGCCCATGGCTCCCTCTAGTCCGAGGCCTAGAACTTGCCCGTCGCTGACTAGTACACCTTGCCCTTGTTAGGGTTAGGGTTAGGGTTAGGGTTAGGTTTAGGATTAGGGTTTAGGGTTAGGGTTAGGGTTAGGTTTGGTGTTAGGGTTAGGGTTAGGGTTAGGGTTAGGGTTGGTGTTAGGTTTAGGGTTAGGGTTAGGTTAGGGTTAGGGTTAGGGTTGGTGTTAGGGTTAGGGTTAGGGTTAGGGTTAGGGTTAGGGTTAGGATTAGGGTTAGGATTGGTGTTAGGGTTAGGGTTAGGGTTAGGGTAGGTGTTAGGGTTAGGGTTAGGGTTAGGGTTAGTGTTAGGGTTGGTGTTAGGCATAGGGTTAGGGTTAGGGTTAGGGTTAGGGTTTGGGTTGGTGTTAGGGTTAGGGTTAGGGTTAGGGTTAGTGTTAGGGTTAGGGTTAGGGTTAGGGTTAGGATTAGGGTTAGGGTTGGTGTTAGGGTTAGGGTTAGGGTTAGGGTTAGGGTTGGTGTTAGGTTTAGGGTTAGGGTTAGGTTTAGGGTTAGGGTTAGGATTAGGGTTAGGGTTGGTGTTAGGGTTAGGGTTAGGGTTAGTGTTAGGGTTGGTGTTAGGGTTAGGGTTAGGGTTAGGGTTAGTGTTGGTGTTAGGCATAGGGTTAGGGTTAGGGTTAGGGTTAGGGTTGGTGTTAGGGTTAGGGTTTGGGTTAGGGTTAGGTTTGGTGTTAGATTTAGGGTTAGGGTTAGGGTTAGGGTTAGGGTTAGGTTTGGTGTTAGGGTTAGGGTTAGTGTTAGGATTAGGGTTAGGTTTACGGTTAGGTTACCCCGAGCACTACCCCTCGCCCTAGGCCTACGCCTAGCACTACCTTGGTCCTACCCCTACCCCTGGCCCTACAGCTCCCCCTACCCATAGGCCCACCGCCATCCCTATCCCTAGCCACAGCTCCCACTCCTGGTCCTAGGCCTACTCCGTGGTTTACCTTGACACCCACCCCTTGCCCTTTGCCTACCCCAGCGCTATGCCTACCGCTCCCACTAGCCCTACCTCGGGCCCTAGACCAACGCCCAGTGCTCCCTCTAGTCCGAGGCCTACCACTTTCCCGACGCCGACCAGTACACCTTGGACTACCTTTAGCCATAGCACTAACCCGTGTCCTACGAAATCACCCTGGACCCACCCTTACCACACCCTAATACAGCCCTACACCTGTTCCGAGTCCTAGGACTACCCGGAGCCATTTCGTGACACCTACCCCTAGTCCTCGGCCAACCCCTACCACTACCACTAGTCCTAGG
>NW_027668989.1:665000-667500 GCF_964194185.1 Rhinolophus hipposideros
GGTGTTAGGGTAGGGTTAGGGTTAGGGTTAGTGTTAGGGTTAGGGTTAGGGTTAGGGTTAGGATTAGGGTTAGGGTTGGTGTTAGGGTTAGGGTTAGGTTTAGGGTTAGGGTTCGTGTTAGGCATAGGGTTAGGGTTAGTGTTAGGGTTAGGGTTAGGGTTGGTGTTAGGTTTAGGGTTAGGGTTAGGGTTAGGGTTACGGTTAGGGTTAGGGTTAGGGTTAGGGTTAGGGTTAGGGTTAGGGTTGGTGTTAGGTATAGGGTTAGGGTTAGGATTAGGGTTAGGGTTAGGGTTGGTGTTAGGGTTAGGGTTAGGGTTAGGGTTAGTGTTAGGGTTTGGGTTAGGGTTAGGGTTAGGATTAGGGTTAGGGTTGGTGTTAGGGTTAGGGTTAGGTTTAGGGTTAGTGTTAGTTTTAGGGTTAGGGTTAGGGTTAGGTTACCTCGAGCACTACCCCTCACCCTAGGCCTACGCCTAGCACTACCTCTGGTCCTACCCCTACCCCTGTCCCTACAGCTCCTCCTACCCATACGCCCACCCCCATCCCTACCCCTAGCCACAGCTCCCAGTCCTGATCCTAGGCCTACTCCGAGGTTTACCCCGACACCCACCCCTTGCCCTTTGCCTACCCCAGCGCTACGCCTACCGCTCCCACTAGCCCTACCTCGGGCCCTAGACCAACGCCCAGTGCTCACTCTAGTCCGAAGCCTAGCACTTGCCCGACGCCAACCGGTACACCTTGCCCTACCGATAGCCAGAGCACTAACCCGTGTCCTACGAAATCACCCTGAACCCACCATTAGCCACACCCTAATCCAGCCCTACATCCGTCCGGAGACCTAGGACTACCCGGAGCCCTCCCGTGACAGTTACCCCTAGCCCTCGCCCATCCCCTACCACTACCAGTAGTCCTAGGCCTAACATGAGCCCTAAACCTAACACTGCCCGTGGGCCTCTGCCAACCACTAGCCCTTCACCTAACCCTACCCCGAGCACTACCCCTCGCCCTAGGCTTACGCCTAGCACTACCTCTGGTCCTACCCCTACCCCTGGCCCTACAGCTCCCCCTACTTATAGGCCCACCCCCATCTCTACCCCTAGCCACAACTCCAACCTCTGGCCCAAAGCCTATTCCGAGGTTTACCCCGACACCCACCCCTTGCCCTATGCCTACCCCAGTGCTACGCCTACCGATCCCACTAGCCCTACCTCGGGCCCTAGACCAACGCCCAGTGCTCCCTCTAGTTTGAGGCCTACCACCTGCCCGACGCCGACCAGTACACCTTGCCCTACCGTTAGCCAAAGCACTAACCCGTGTCCTACGAAATCACCCTGGACCCACCCTTACCACACCTTAATCCAGCCCTACACCCGTTTTGAGTCCTAGGACTACCCGCAGCCCTCCCGTGACACCTACCCCTAGCCCTCGGCCAACCCCTACCACTACCACTAGTCCTAGGCCTAACATGAGCCCTAAGACTAACACTGCCCGTGGGCATCAGCCAACCAGAAGCCCTTCACCTAACCCTACACAGAGCACTACCCCTCGCCCTAGGCTAACGCCTAGCACTACCTCTGGTCCTACCGCTTCCCCTGGCCCTACAGCTCCCCCCACTTATTGGCCCACCCCCATCCCTACCCCTAGCCACAGCTCCAACTCCTGGCACTAGGCCTACTCAGAGGTTTACCCCGACACACACCCCTTGCCCTATGCCTACCACAGCGCTATGCCTACCGCTCCCACTAGCCCAGGCTCGGGCCCTAGACCAACGCCCATGGCTCCCTCTAGTCCGAGGCCTAGACTTGACCGTCGCTGACCAGTACACCTTGCCCTAGTTAGGGTTAGGGTTAGGGTTAGGGTTAGGGTTGGTGTTAGGTTTAGGGTTAGGATTAGGGTTAGGGTTAGGGTTAGGGTTGCTGTTAGGGTTAGGGTTAGGGTTAGGGTTAGGGTTGGTGTTAGGTTTAGGGTTAGGGTTAGGGTTAGGGTTAGGGTTAGGTTTAGGGTTTAGGGTTAGGGTTAGGGTTAGGGTTGGTGTTAGGGTTAGGGTTTGGGTTAGGGTTAGGGTTGGTGTTAGGTTTAGGTTTAGGGTTAGGGTTAGGGTTAGGGTTGGTGTTAGGGTTAGGGTTAGTGTTAGGATTAGGGTTAGGTTTACGGTTAGGTTACACTGAGCACTACCCCTCGCCCTAGGCCTACGCCTAGCACTACCTCTGGTCCTACCCCTACCCCTGGCCCTACAGCTCTCCCTACCCATAGGCCCTTTGCCATCCCTATCCCTAGACACAGCTCACACTCCTGGTCCTAGGCCTACTCCGTGGTTTACCCCGACACCCACCCCTTGCCCTTTGCCTACCCCAGCGCTATGTTTACCGCACCCACTAGCTCTACCTCAGGCCCTAGACCAACGCCCAGTACTCACTCTAGTCCGAAGCCTAGCACTTGCCCGTCGCCGACCAGTACACCTTGCCTACCGATAGCCAGAGAACTAACTCGTGTCCTACGAAAT
>NW_027668989.1:672500-685000 GCF_964194185.1 Rhinolophus hipposideros
TTAGGGTTAGGGTTAGGTTTGGTGTTAGGGTTAGGGTTAGGGTTAGGATTAGGGTTAGGGTTGATGTTAGGGTTAGGGTTAGGGTTAGGGTTGTTGTTAGTGTTAGGGTTAGGGTTAGGGTTAGGGTTAGGATTAGGGTTAGGATTTGTGTTAGGGTTAGGGTTAGGGTTAGGGTTAGGGTTGGTGTTAGGGTTAGGGTTAGGGTTAGGGTTAGGGTTGGTGTTAGGGTTAGGGTTAGGGTTAGAGTTAGGGTTAGTGTTAGGGTTAGGTTTGGTGTTAGGGTTAGGGTTAGGGTTAGGGTTAGGGTTGGTGTTAGGGTTAGGGTTAGGGTTAGAGTTAGGGTTAGGGTTAGGGTTAGGGTTGGTGTTAGGGTTAGGGTTAGGTTTAGGTTTAGGGTTGGTGTTAGGGTTAGTGTTTGTGTTAGGGTTAGGGTTGGTGTTAGGTTTAGGGTTAGGGTTAGGGTTAGGGTTAAGGTTAGTGTTAGGGTTAGGTTTAGGGTTAGGGTTCGTGTTAGGCATAGGGTTAGGGTTAGGGTTAGGGTTAGGGTTAGGGTTGCTGTTAGGGTTAGGGTTAGGGTTAGGGTTAGGGTTGGTGTTAGATTTAGGGTTAGGGTTAGGATTAGGGTTAGGGTTGGTGTTAGGGTTAGGGTTAGGGTTAGGGTTGGTGTTAGGGTTAGGGTTAGGGTTAGGGTTAGGGTTAGGGTTGGTGTTAGGGTTAGGGTTAGGGTTAGGGTTAGTATTAGGGTTAGTGTTAGGGTTAGGGTTAGGTTACCCCGAGCACTACCCCTCGCCCTAGGCCTACGCCTAGCACTACCTCTGGTCCTACCCCTACCCCTGTCCCTACAGCTCCCCCTACCCATAGGCCCACCCCCATCCCTACTTCTAGCCACAGCTCCCACTCCTGGTCCTAGGCCTACTCCGAGGTTTACCCCGACACCCACCCCTTGCCCTTTGCCTATTCCAGCGCTACGCCTACCGCTTTCACTAGCCCTACCTCGGGCCCTAGACCAACGCCCAGTGCTCACTCTAGTCCGAAGCCTAGCACTTGCCCGTGGACAACCGGTACACCTTGCCCTACCTATAGCCAGAGCACTAACCCGTGTCCTACGAAATCACCCTGGACCCACCATTAGCCACACCCTAATCAGCCCTACATCCGTTCGGAGTCCTAGGACTACCCGGAGCCATTTCGTGACACCTACCCCTAGTCCTCGGCCAACCCCTACCACTACCACTAGTCCTAGGCTTAACATGAGCCCCAACACTAACACTGCCCGTGGGCCTCTGCCAAACACTAGCCCTTCAACTAACCCTACCCCGAGCACTACCCCTCGCCCTAGGCCTACGCCTAGCACTACCTCTGGTCCTACCACTACCCCTGGCCCTACAGCTCCCCCTACCCATAGGCCCACCCCCAACCCTACCACTAGCCACAGCTCCCACTCCTGGCCCTAGGCCTACTCCGAGGTTTACCTCGACACCCACCCCTTGCCCTATGCCTACCCCAGCACTACGCCTACCGCTCTCACTAGCCCTAGCTCGGGCCCTAGACCAACGCCCATGGCTCCTTCTAGTCCGAGGCATACAACTTGCTCGTCGCTGACCAGTACACCTTGCCCTTGTTAGGGTTAGGGTTAGGGTTAGGGTTAGGGTTAGGATTAGGGTTTAGGGTTAGGGTTAGGGTTAGGGTTGGTGTTAGGGTTAGGGTTAGGGTTAGGGTTGGTGTTAGGTTTAGGGTTAGGGTTAGGGTTAGGGTTACGGTTAGGGTTAGGGTTAGGGTTAGGGTTAGGGTTAGGGTTAGGGTTGGTGTTAGGTATAGGGTTAGGGTTAGGGTTAGGGTTAGGGTTAGGGTTGGTGTTAGGGTTAGGGTTAGGGTTAGGGTTAGTGTTAGGGTTAGGGTTAGGGTTAGGGTTAGGATTAGGGTTAGGGTTGGTGTTAGGGTTAGGGTTAGGTTTAGGGTTAGGGTTCGTGTTAGGCATAGGGTTAGGGTTAGGGTTAGGGTTAGGGTTAGGGTTGGTGTTAGGGTTAGGGTTAGGGTTAGGGTTAGGGTTGGTGTTAGGGTTAGGGTTAGGGTTAGGATTAGGGTTGGTTGGTGTTAGGGTTAGGGTTAGGGTTAGGGTTGTTGTTAGTGTTAGGGTTAGGGTTAGGGTTAGGGTTAGGGTTAGGGTTAGGGTTAGGATTAGGGTTAGGGTTGGTGTTAGGGTTAGGGTTAGGGTTAGGGTTAGTGTTAGGGTTGGTGTTAGGGTTAGGGTTAGGGTTAGGGTTAGTGTTGGTGTTAGGCATAGGGTTAGGGTTAGGGTTAGGGTTAGGGTTAGGGTTGGTGTTAGGGTTAGGGTTAGGGTTAGGGTTAGGGTTAGGGTTAGGATTAGGGTTAGGGTTGGTGTTAGGGTTAGGGTTAGGGTTAGGGTTAGTGTTAGGGTTGGTGTTAGGGTTAGGGTTAGGGTTAGGGTTAGGGTTGGTGTTAGGTATAGGGTTAGGGTTAGGGTTAGTGTTAAAGTTAGGGTTGGTGTTAGGGTTAGGGTTAGGGTTAGGGTTAGGGTTAGGGTTAGGGTTAGGATTAGGGTTAGGGTTGGTGTTAGGGTTAGGGTTAGGGTTAGGGTTAGTGTTGGTGTTAGGCATAGGGTTAGGGTTAGGGTTAGGGTTAGGGTTAGGGTTAGGATTAGGGTTAGGGTTGGTGTTAGGGTTAGGGTTAGGTTTAGGGTTAGTGTTAGGGTTGGTGTTAGGGTTAGGGTTAGGGTTAGGGTTAGGGTTGGTGTTAGGTATAGGGTTAGGGTTAGGGTTAGGGTTAGGGTTAGGGTTGGTGTTAGGTTTAGGGTTAGGGTTAGGGTTAGTGTTAGGGTGAGGGTTAGGGTTAGGGTTAGGATTAGGGTTAGGGTTGGTGTTAGGTATAGGGTTAGGGTTAGGGTTAGGGTTAGGGTTAGTGTTGGTGTTAGGGTTAGGGTTGGTGTTAGGGTTAGTGTTTGGGTTAGGATTAGGGTTGGTGTTAGGTTTAGGGTTAGGGTTAGGGTTAGGGTTAGGGTTGGTGTTAGGGTTAGGGTTAGGGTTATGGTTCGTGTTAGGCATAGGGTTAGGGTTAGGGTTAGGGTTAGTGTTAGGGTTGGTATTAGGGTTAGGGTTAGGGTTAGGGTTAGCGTTGGTGTTAGGGTTAGGGATAGGGTTAGGATTAGGGTTAGGGTTGGTGTTAGGGTTAGGGTTAGGTTTAGGGTTAGGGTTGGTGTTAGGGTTAGGGTTAGGGTTAGGGTTAGGGTTGGTGTTAGGGTTAGGGTTAGGGTTAGGGTTAGGTTTGGTGTTAGGTATAGGGTTAGGGTTAGGGTTGGTGTTAGGGTTAGGGTTAGGGTTAGGGTTAGTGTTAGGGTTAGGGTTAGGGTTAGGGTTAGGTTACCCCGAGCACTAACACTCGCCCTAGGCCTACGCCTAGCACTACCTCTGGTCCTATCCCTACCCCTGTCCCTACAGCTCCCCCTACCCATAGGCCCACCCCCATCCCTACCCCTAGCCACAGCTCCCACTCCTGGTCCTAGGCCTACTCCGAGGTTTACCCCGACACCCACCCTTTGCTCTTTGCCTACCATAGCGCTACGCCTACCGCTCCCACTAGCCCTACCTCGGGCCCTAGACCAACGCCCAGTGCTCACTCTAGTCCGAAGCCTAGCACTTGCCTGTCGCCAACCGGTACACCTTGCCCTACCGATAGCCAGAGCACTAACCCGTGTCCTACGAAATCACCCTGGACCCACCATTAGCCACACCCTAATCCAGCCCTACATCCGTTCGGAGTCCTAGGACTACCCGGAGCCCTCCCGTGACAGTTACCCCTAGCCCTCGGTCATCTCCTACCACTACCACTAGTCCTAGGCCTAACATGAGCCCTAAATATAACACTGCACGTGGGCCTCTGCCAACCACTAGCCCTTCACCTAACCCTACCCCGAGCACTACCCCTCGCCCTAGGCTTACGCCTAGCACTACCTCTGGTCCTACCCCTACCCTTGGCCCTACAGCTCCCCCTACTTATAGGCCAACCCCCATCCCTACCCCTAGACACAACTCCAAACTCTGGCCCAAAGCCTACTCCGAGGTTTACCCCGACACCCACCCCTTGCCCTATGCCTACCCCAGTGCTACGCCTACCGCTTTCACTAGCCCTAGCTCGGGCCCTAGTCCAACGTCCAGTGCTCACTCTAGTCCGAAGCCTAGCACTTGCCCGTCTCCGAACAGTACACCTTGCCTACCAATAGCCAGAACACTAACCCGTGTCCTACGAAATCACCCTGCACCCACACTTACCACACCCTAATCCAGGCCTACACCCGTTCCGAGTCCTAGGACTACTCGGAGCCCTCTCGTGACACCTACCCCTAGCCCTCGGCCAACCCCTACCTCTACCACTAGTCCTAGGCCTAACATGAGCCCTAACCCTAACACTGCCCGTGGGCCTCTGCCAACCACTAGCCCTTCACCTAACCCTACCCCGAGCACTACCCCTCGTCCTAGGCTTATGCCTAGCACTACCTCTGGTCCTACCCCTACCCCTGGTTCTACAGCTCCCCCTACTTATAGGCCCACCCCCATCCCTACCCCTAGCCACAGCTCCCACTCCTGGCCCTAGGCCTACTCCGAGGTTTACCTCGACACCCACCCCTTGCTCTATGCCTACCCCAGAGCTACGCCTACCGCTCTCACTAGCCCTAGCTCGGGCCCTAGACCAACGCCCATGGCTCCCTCTAGTCCGAGGCCTAGAACTTGCCCGTCGCTGACCAGTACACCTTGCCCTTGTTAGGGTTAGGGTTAGGGTTAGGTTTAAGATTAGGGTTTAGGGTTAGGGTTAGGGTTAGGTTTGGTGTTAGGGTTAGGGTTAGGGTTTGGGTTGGTGTTAGGTTTAGGGTTAGGGTTAGAGTTAGTGTTAGGGTTAGGGTTAGGGTTAGGGTTAGGATTAGGGTTAGGGTTGGTGTTAGGGTTAGAGTTAGGTTTAGGGTTAGGGTTAGGGTTAGGGTTAGGATTAGGGTTAGGGTTGGTGTTAGGGTTAGGGTTAGGTTTAGGGTTACGGTTAGGGTTGGTGTTAGGGTTAGGGTTAGGGTTAGGGTTAGGATTGGTGTTAGGTATAGGGTTAGGGTTAGGGTTAGGGTTAGGGTTGGTGTTAGGGTAGGGTTAGGGTTAGGGTTAGTGTTAGGGTTAGGGTTAGGGTTAGGGTTAGGATTAGGGTTAGGGTTGGTGTTAGGGTTAGGGTTAGGTTTAGGGTTAGGGTTCGTGTTAGGCATAGGGTTAGGGTTAGTGTTAGGGTTAGGGTTAGGGTTGGTGTTAGGTTTAGGGTTAGGGTTAGGGTTAGGGTTACGGTTAGGGTTAGGGTTAGGGTTAGGGTTAGGGTTAGGGTTGGTGTTAGGTATAGGGTTAGGGTTAGGGTTAGGGTTAGGGTTAGGGTTGGTGTTAGGGTTAGGGTTAGGGTTAGGGTTAGTGTTAGGGTTTGGGTTAGGGTTAGGGTTAGGATTAGGGTTAGGGTTGGTGTTAGGGTTAGGGTTAGGTTTAGGGTTAGGGTTCGTGTTAGGCATAGGGTTAGGGTTAGGGTTAGGGTTAGGGTTAGGGTTGGTGTTAGGGTTAGGGTTAGGGTTAGGGTTAGGTTTGGTGTTAGGGTTAGGGTTAGGGTTAGGATTAGGGTTAGGGTTGGTGTTAGGGTTAGGGTTAGGGTTAGGGTTGTTGTTAGTGTTAGGGTTAGGGTTAGGGTTAGGATTAGGGTTAGGATTTGTGTTAGGGTTAGGGTTAGGGTTAGGGTTAGGGTTGGTGTTAGGGTTAGGGTTAGGGTTAGGGTTAGGGTTGGTGTTAGGGTTAGGGTTAGGGTTAGAGTTAGGGTTAGTGTTAGGGTTAGGTTTGGTGTTAGGGTTAGGGTTAGGGTTAGGGTTAGGGTTGGTGTTAGGGTTAGGGTTAGGGTTAGGTTTAGGGTTGGTGTTAGGGTTAGTGTTTGTGTTAGGGTTAGGGTTGGTGTTAGGTTTAGGGTTAGGGTTAGGGTTAGGGTTAAGGTTAGTGTTAGGGTTAGGTTTAGGGTTAGGGTTCGTGTTAGGCATAGGGTTAGGGTTAGGGTTAGGGTTAGGGTTAGGGTTGCTGTTAGGGTTAGGGTTAGGGTTAGGGTTAGGGTTGGTGTTAGATTTAGGGTTAGGGTTAGGATTAGGGTTAGGGTTGGTGTTAGGGTTAGGGTTAGGGTTAGGGTTGGTGTTAGGGTTAGGGTTAGGGTTAGGGTTAGGGTTAGGGTTGGTGTTAGGGTTAGGGTTAGGGTTAGGGTTAGTATTAGGGTTAGTGTTAGGGTTAGGGTTAGGTTACCCCGAGCACTACCCCTCGCCCTAGGCCTACGCCTAGCACTACCTCTGGTCCTACCCCTACCCCTGTCCCTACAGCTCCCCCTACCCATAGGCCCACCCCCATCCCTACTTCTAGCCACAGCTCCCACTCCTGGTCCTAGGCCTACTCCGAGGTTTACCCCGACACCCACCCCTTGCCCTTTGCCTATTCCAGCGCTACGCCTACCGCTTTCACTAGCCCTACCTCGGGCCCTAGACCAACGCCCAGTGCTCACTCTAGTCCGAAGCCTAGCACTTGCCCGTGGACAACCGGTACACCTTGCCCTACCTATAGCCAGAGCACTAACCCGTGTCCTACGAAATCACCCTGGACCCACCATTAGCCACACCCTAATCAGCCCTACATCCGTTCGGAGTCCTAGGACTACCCGGAGCCATTTCGTGACACCTACCCCTAGTCCTCGGCCAACCCCTACCACTACCACTAGTCCTAGGCTTAACATGAGCCCCAACACTAACACTGCCCGTGGGCCTCTGCCAAACACTAGCCCTTCAACTAACCCTACCCTGAGCACTACCCCTCGCCCTAGGCCTACGCCTAGCACTACCTCTGGTCCTACCACTACCCCTGGCCCTACAGCTCCCCCTACCCATAGGCCCACCCCCAACCCTACCACTAGCCACAGCTCCCACTCCTGGCCCTAGGCCTACTCCGAGGTTTACCTCGACACCCACCCCTTGCCCTATGCCTACCCCAGCGCTACGCCTACCGCTCTCACTAGCCCTAGCTCGGGCCCTAGACCAACGCCCATGGCTCCTTCTAGTCCGAGGCATACAACTTGCTCGTCGCTGACCAGTACACCTTGCCCTTGTTAGGGTTAGGGTTAGGGTTAGGGTTAGGGTTAGGATTAGGGTTTAGGGTTAGGGTTAGGGTTAGGGTTGGTGTTAGGGTTAGGGTTAGGGTTAGGGTTAGGGTTGGTGTTAGGTTTAGGGTTAGGGTTAGGGTTAGGGTTACGGTTAGGGTTAGGGTTAGGGTTAGGGTTAGGGTTAGGGTTGGTGTTAGGTATAGGGTTAGGGTTAGGGTTAGGGTTAGGGTTAGGGTTAGGGTTGGTGTTAGGGTTAGGGTTAGGGTTAGGGTTAGTGTTAGGGTTAGGGTTAGGGTTAGGGTTAGGATTAGGGTTAGGGTTGGTGTTAGGGTTAGGGTTAGGTTTAGGGTTAGGGTTCGTGTTAGGCATAGGGTTAGGGTTAGGGTTAGGGTTAGGGTTAGGGTTGGTGTTAGGGTTAGGGTTAGGGTTAGGGTTAGGGTTGGTGTTAGGGTTAGGGTTAGGGTTAGGATTAGGGTTGGTTGTTGTTAGGGTTAGGGTTAGGGTTAGGGTTGTTGTTAGTGTTAGGGTTAGGGTTAGGGTTAGGGTTAGGGTTAGGATTAGGGTTAGGATTTGTGTTAGGGTTAGGGTTAGGGTTAGGGTTAGGGTTGGTGTTAGGGTTAGGGTTAGGGTTAGGGTTAGGGTTGGTGTTAGGGTTAGGGTTAGGGTTAGAGTTAGGGTTAGGGTTAGGGTTAGGGTTAGGGTTAGGGTTGGTGTTAGGGTTAGGGTTAGGGTTAGAGTTAGGGTTAGTGTTAGGGTTAGGTTTGGTGTTAGGGTTAGGGTTAGGGTTAGGGTTAGGGTTGGTGTTAGGGTTAGGGTTAGGGTTAGAGTTAGGGTTAGGGTTAGGGTTAGGGTTCGTGTTAGGCATAGGGTTAGGGTTAGGGTTAGGGTTAGGGTTAGGGTTGGTGTTAGGGTTAGGGTTAGGGTTAGGGTTAGGTTTGGTGTTAGGGTTAGGGTTAGGGTTAGGATTAGGGTTAGGGTTGGTGTTAGGGTTAGGGTTAGGGTTAGGGTTGTTGTTAGTGTTAGGGTTAAGGTTAGGGTTAGGGTTAGGATTAGGGTTAGGATTTGTGTTAGGGTTAGGGTTAGGGTTAGGATTAGGGTTGGTGTTAGGGTTAGGGTTAGGGTTAGGGTTAGGGTTGGTGTTAGGGTTAGGGTTAGGGTTAGAGTTAGGGTTAGTGTTAGGGTTAGGTTTGGTGTTAGGGTTAGGGTTAGGGTTAGGGTTAGGGTTGGTGTTAGGGTTAGGGTTAGGGTTAGAGTTAGGGTTAGGGTTAGGGTTAGGGTTGGTGTTAGGGTTAGGGTTAGGTTTAGGTTTAGGGTTGGTGTTAGGGTTAGTGTTTGTGTTAGGGTTAGGGTTGGTGTTAGGTTTAGGGTTAGGGTTAGGGTTAGGGTTAAGGTTAGTGTTAGGGTTAGGTTTAGGGTTAGGGTTCGTGTTAGGCATAGGGTTAGGGTTAGGGTTAGGGTTAGGGTTAGGGTTGCTGTTAGGGTTAGGGTTAGGGTTAGGGTTAGGGTTGGTGTTAGATTTAGGGTTAGGGTTAGGATTAGGGTTAGGGTTGGTGTTAGGGTTAGGGTTAGGGTTAGGATAAGGGTTGATGTTAGGGTTAGGGTTAGGGTTAGGTTTAGGGTTAGGGTTGGTGTTAGGGTTAGGGTTAGTGTTAGGGTTGGTGAAGGGTTAGGGTTAGGGTTAGGGTTAGGGTTAAGGTTAGGGTTAGGGTTAGGATTAGGGTTAGGATTTGTGTTAGGGTTAGGGTTAGGGTTAGGGTTAGGGTTGGTGTTAGGGTTAGGGTTAGGGTTGGTGTTAGGTATAGGGTTAGGGTTAGGGTTAGGGTTGGTGTTAGGGTTAGGGTTAGGGTTGGTGTTAGGTATAGGGTTAGGGTTAGGGTTAGGGTTGGTGTTAGGGTTAGGGTTATGGTTAGGGTTGGTGTTAGGGTTAGGGTTTGGGTTAGGGTTGGTGTTAGGGTTAGGGTTAGGGTTAGGGTTAGGGTTAGGGTTAGGGTTTGGATTAGGGTTAGGATTTGTGTTAGGGTAGGGTTAGGGTTAGGGTTAGGGTTGGTGTTAGGTGTAGGGTTAGGGTTAGGTTTAGGGTTAGGGTTGGTGTTAGGGTTAGGGTTAGGGTTAGGGTTAGTGTTAGGGTTAGTGTTAGGGTTAGGGTTAGGTTACCCCGAGCACTACCCCTCGCCCTAGGCCTACGCCTAGCACTACCTCTGGTCCTACCCCTACCCCTGTCCCTACAGCTCCCCCTACCCATAGGCCCACCCCCATCCCTACTTCTAGCCACAGCTCCCATTCCTGGTCCTAGGCCTACTCCGAGGTTTACCCCGACACCCACCCCTTGCCCTTTGCCTATTCCAGCGCTACGCCTACCGCTTTCACTAGCCCTACCTCGGGCCCTAGACCAACGCCCAGTGCTCACTCTAGTCCGAAGCCTAGCACTTGCCCGTGGACAACCGGTACACCTTGCCCTACCTATAGCCAGAGCACTAACCCGTGTCCTACGAAATCACCCTGGACCCACCATTAGCCACACCCTAATCAGCCCTACATCCGTTCGGAGTCCTAGGACTACCCGGAGCCATTTCGTGACACCTACCCCTAGTCCTCGGCCAACCCCTACCACTACCACTAGTCCTAGGCTTAACATGAGCCCCAACACTAACACTGCCCGTGGGCCTCTGCCAAACACTAGCCCTTCAACTAACCCTACCCCGAGCACTACCCCTCGCCCTAGGCCTACGCCTAGCACTACCTCTGGTCCTACCACTACCCCTGGCCCTACAGCTCCCCCTACCCATAGGCCCAACCCCAACCCTACCACTAGCCACAGCTCCCACTCCTGGCCCTAGGCCTACTCCGAGGTTTACCTCGACACCCACCCCTTGCCCTATGCCTACCCCAGCGCTACGCCTACCGCTCTCACTAGCCCTAGCTCGGGCCCTAGACCAACGCCCATGGCTCCTTCTAGTCCGAGGCATACAACTTGCTCGTCGCTGACCAGTACACCTTGCCCTTGTTAGGGTTAGGGTTAGGGTTAGGGTTAGGGTTAAGATTAGGGTTTAGGGTTAGGGTTAGGGTTAGGGTTGGTGTTAGGGTTAGGGTTAGGGTTAGGGTTAGGGTTGGTGTTAGGTTTAGGGTTAGGGTTAGGGTTAGGGTTACGGTTAGGGTTAGGGTTAGGGTTAGGGTTAGGGTTAGGGTTAGGGTTGGTGTTAGGTATAGGGTTAGGGTTAGGGTTAGGGTTAGGGTTAGGGTTGGTGTTAGGGTTAGGGTTAGGGTTAGGGTTAGTGTTAGGGTTAGGGTTAGGGTTAGGGTTAGGATTAGGGTTAGGGTTGGTGTTAGGGTTAGGGTTAGGTTTAGGGTTAGGGTTCGTGTTAGGCATAGGGTTAGGGTTAGGGTTAGGGTTAGGGTTAGGGTTGGTGTTAGGGTTAGGGTTAGGGTTAGGGTTAGGGTTAGGGTTGGTGTTAGGGTTAGGGTTAGGGTTAGGATTAGGGTTGGTTGGTGTTAGGGTTAGGGTTAGGGTTAGGGTTGTTGTTAGTGTTAGGGTTAGGGTTAGGGTTAGGGTTAGGGTTAGGGTTAGGATTAGGGTTAGGATTTGTGTTAGGGTTAGGGTTAGGGTTAGGGTTAGGGTTGGTGTTAGGGTTAGGGTTAGGGTTAGGGTTAGGGTTGGTGTTAGGGTTAGGGTTAGGGTTAGAGTTAGGGTTAGTGTTAGGGTTAGGGTTGGTGTTAGGGTTAGGGTTAGGGTTAGGGTTAGGGTTGGTGTTAGGGTTAGGGTTAGGGTTAGAGTTAGGGTTAGGGTTAGGGTTAGGGTTGGTGTTAGGGTTAGGGTTAGGTTTAGGGTTAGGGTTGGTGTTAGGGTTAGTGTTTGGGTTAGGGTTAGGGTTGGTGTTAGGTTTAGGGTTAGGGTTAGGTTTAGGGTTAAGGTTGGTGTTAGGGTTAGGGTTAGGGTTAGGGTTCGTGTTAGGCATAGGGTTAGGGTTAGGGTTAGGGTTAGGGTTGCTGTTAGGGTTAGGGTTAGGGTTAGGGTTAGGGTTGGTGTTAGATTTAGGGTTAGGGTTAGGATTAGGGTTAGGGTTGGTGTTAGGATTAGGGTTAGGGTTAGGGTTGGTGTTAGGGTTAGGGTTAGGGTTAGGGTTAGGGTTAGGGTTAGGGTTAGGATTAGGGTTAGGATTTGTGTTAGGGTTAGGGTTAGGGTTAGGGTTAGGGTTGGTGTTAGGGTTAGGGTTAGGGTTAGAGTTAGGGTTAGGGTTAGGGTTAGGGTATGTTTTAGGATTAGGGTTAAGGTTAGGGTTAGGGTTAGGGTTGGTTTTAGGGTTAGGGTTTGGGTTAGGGTTAGGGTTGGTGTTAGGTTTAGGATTAGGGTTAGGGTTAGGGTTAGGGTTGGTGTTAGGGTTAGGGTTAGGGTTAGGGTTAGGTTTAGGGTTGGTGTTAGGGTTAGGGTTAGGTTTAGGTTTAGGGTTGGTGTTAGGGTTAGGGTTACGGTTAGGGTTACTTTTAGGGTTGGTGTTAGGGTTAGGGTTAGGGTTAGGGTTAGTGTTAGGGTAAGGGTTAGGATTAGGGTTAGGATTTGTGTTAGGGTTAGGGTTAGGGTTAGGGTTAGGGTTGGTGTTAGGGTTAGGGTTAGGGTTAGAGTTAGGGTTAGGGTTAGGTTTAGGGTATGTTTTAGGGTTAGGGTTAGGGTTAGGGTTAGGGTTAGGGTTGGTGTTAGGCATAGGGTTAGGGTTAGGGTTAGGGTTAGGGTTGGTGTTAGGGTTAGGGTTAGGGTTAGTGTTAGGGTTAGGGTTAGGGTTAAGGTTAGGTTACCCCGAGCACTACCCCTCGCCCTAGGCCTACGCCTAGCACTACCTCTGGTCCTACCCCTACCCCTGTCCCTACAGCTCCACCTACCCATAGGCCCACCCCCATCCCTACCCCTAGCCACAACTCCAACTCCTGGGCCAAAGCCTACTCCGAGGTTTACCTCGACACCCACCCCTTGCCCTATGCCTACCCCAGCGCTACGCCTACCGCTCTCACTAGCCCTAGCTCGGGCCCTAGACCAACGCCCATGGCTCCTTCTAGTCCGAGTCCTAGAACTTGCCCGTCGCTGACCAGTACAACTTGCCCTTGTTAGGGTTAGGGTTAGGGTTAGGGTTAGGGTTAGGATTAGGGTTTAGGGTTAGGGTTAGGGTTAGGGTTGGTGTTAGGGTTAGGGTTAGGGTTAGGGTTAAGGTTGGTGTTTGGTTTAGGTTTAGGGTTAGGGTTAGGGTTACGGTTAGGGTTAGGGTTAGGGTTAGGGTTAGGGTTGGTGTTAGGTATAGGGTTAGGTTTAGGGTTAGGGTTGGTGTTAGGGTTAGGGTTAGGGTTAGGGTTAGTGTTAGGGT
>NW_027668989.1:695000-707500 GCF_964194185.1 Rhinolophus hipposideros
GGGTTGGTGTTAGGGTTAGGGTTAGGATTAGGGTTAGTGTTGGTGTTAGGCATAGGGTTAGGGTTAGGGTTAGGGTTGGTGTTAGGGTTAGGGTTAGGGTTAGGGTTGGTGTTAGGGTTAGGGTTAGGGTTAGGGTTAGAGTTGGTGTTAGGGTTAGGGTTAGGGTTAGGTTTAGGGTTAGGGTTGGTGTTAGGGTTAGGGTTAGGGTTAGGGTTGGTGTAGGGTTAGGGTTAGGGTTAGGGTTAGGGTTAGGGTTAAGGTTAGGGTTAGGGTTAGGATTAGGGTTAGGATTTGTGTTAGGGTTTGGGTTAGGGTTAGGGTTAGGGATGGTGTTAGGGTTAGGGTTAGGGTTGGTGTTAGGTATAGGGTTAGGGTTAGGGTTAGGGTTGGTGTTAGGGTTAGGGTTGGTGTTAGGGTTAGGGTTTGAATTAGGGTAGGTGTTAGGGTTAGGGTTAGGGTTAGGGTTAGGGTTAGGGTTAGGATTAGGGTTAGGATT
Organism: Rhinolophus hipposideros; assembly: GCF_964194185.1. Lineage (NCBI taxonomy): Eukaryota > Metazoa > Chordata > Mammalia > Chiroptera > Rhinolophidae > Rhinolophus > Rhinolophus hipposideros. Next base: position 695,497 of record NW_027668989.1, read on the forward strand.
TGTGTTAGGGTTAGGGTTAGGGTTAGGGTTGGTGTTAGGTGTAGGGTTAGGGTTAGGTATAGGGTTAGGGTTGGTGTTAGGGTTAGGGTTAGGGTTAGGGTTAGTGTTAGGGTTAGTGTTAGGGTTAGGGTTAGGTTACCCCGAGCACTACCCCTCGCCCTAGGCCTACGCCTAGCACTACCTCTGGTCCTACCCCTAACCCTGTCCCTACAGCTCCCCCTACCCATAGGCCCACCCCCATCCCTACTTCTAGCCACAGCTCCCACTCCTGTTCCTAGGCCTACTCCGAGGTTTACCCCGACACCCACCCCTTGTCCTTTGCCTATTCCAGCGCTACGCCTACCGCTCCCACTAGCCCTACCTCGGGCCCTAGACCAACGCCCAGTGCTCACTCTAGTCCGAAGCCTAGCACTTGCCCGTCGACAACCGGTACACCTTGCCCTACCTATAGCCAGAGCACTAACCCGTGTCCTACGAAATCACCCTGGACCCACCATTAGCCACACCCTAATCAGCCCTACATCCGTTCGGAGTCCTAGGACTACCCGGAGCCATTTCGTGACACCTACCCCTAGTCCTCGGCCAACCCCTACCACTACCACTAGTCCTAGGCTTAACATGAGCCCCAACACTAACACTGCCCGTGGGCCTCTGCCAAACACTAGCCCTTCAACTAACCCTACCCCGAGCACTACCCCTCGCCCTAGGCCTACGCCTAGCACTACCTCTGGTCCTACCACTACCCCTGGCCCTACAGCTCCCCCTACCCATAGGCCCACCCCCAACCCTACCACTAGCCACAGCTCCCACTCCTGGCCCTAGGCCTACTCCGAGGTTTACCTCGACACCCACCCCTTGCCCTATGCCTACCCCAGCGCTACGCCTACCGCTCTCACTAGCCCTAGCTCGGGCCCTAGACCAACGCCCATGGCTCCTTCTAGTCCGAGGCATACAACTTGCTCGTCGCTGACCAGTACACCGTGCCCTTGTTAGGGTTAGGGTTAGGGTTAGGGTTAGGATTAGGGTTTAGGGTTAGGGTTAGGGTTAGGGTTGGTGTTAGGGTTAGGGTTAGGGTTAGGGTTGGTGTTAGGTTTAGGGTTAGGGTTAGGGTTAGGGTTACAGTTAGGGTTAGGGATAGGGTTAGGGTTAGGGTTAGGGTTAGGATTAGGGTTTAGGGTTAGGGTTAGGGTTAGGGTTGGTGTTAGGGTTAGGGTTAGGGTTAGGGTTAAGGTTGGTGTTTGGTTTAGGTTTAGGGTTAGGGTTAGGGTTACGGTTAGGGTTAGGGTTAGGGTTAGGGTTAGGGTTAGGGTTGGTGTTAGGTATAGGGTTAGGGTTAGGGTTAGGGTTGGTGTTAGGGTTAGGGTTAGGGTTAGGGTTAGTGTTAGGGTTAGGGTTAGGGTTAGGGTTAGGATTAGGGTTAGGGTTGGTGTTAGGGTTAGGGTTAGGTTTAGGGTTAGGGTTCGTGTTAGGCATAGGGTTAGGGTTAGGGTTAGGGTTAGGGTTAGGGTTAGGGTTGGTGTTAGGGTTAGGGTTAGGGTTAGTTTTAGGGTTAGGGTTGGTGTTAAGGTTAGGGTTAGGGTTAGGGTTGGTGTAGGGTTAGGGTTAGGGTTAGGGTTAGGGTTAAGGTTAGGGTTAGGGTTAGGATTAGGGTTAGGATTTGTGTTAGGGTTAGGGTTAGGGTTAGGGTTAGGGTTGGTGTTAGGGTTAGGGTTAGGGTTGGTGTTAGGTATAGGGTTAGGGTTAGGGTTAGGGTTGGTGTTAAGGTTAGGGTTAGGGTTAGGGTTGGTGTTAGGGTTAGGGTTTGGGTTAGGGTTAGGGTTGGTGTTAGGTTTAGGTTTAGGGTTAGGGTTAGGGTTAGGGTTGGTGTTAGGGTTAGGGTTAGGGTTAGGGTTAGGGTTAGGGTTAGGGTTGGTGTTAGGGTTAGGGTTAGGGTTAGGGTTAGGGTTGGTGTTAGGGTTAGGGTTAGATTTAGAGTTAGGGTTAGGGTTAGGGTTAGGGTTGGTGTTAGGGTTAGGGTTAGGGTTAGGGTTAGGGTTGGTGTTAGGGTTAGTGTTTGGGTTAGGGTTAGGGTTGGTGTTAGGTTTAGGGTTAGGGATACGGTTATGGTTAGGGTTGGTGTTAGGGTTAGGGTTAGGGTTAGGGTTCGTGTTAGGCATAGGGTTAGGGTTAGGGTTAGGGTTAGGGTTAGGGTTAGGGTTGGTGTTAGGGTTAGGGTTAGGGTTAGGGTTAGGTTTGGTGTTAAGGTTAGGGTTAGGGTTAGGATTAGTGTTAGGTTTGGTGTTAGGGTTAGGGTTAGGTTTAGGTTTAGTGTTGGTGTTAGGGTTAGGGTTAGGGTTAGGGTTAGGGTTAGGGTTAGGGTTGGTGTTATGGTTAGTGTTTGGGTTAGGGTTAGGGTTGGTGTTAGGTTTAGGGTTAGGGTTAGGGTTAGGGTTAGGGTTGGTGTTAGGGTTAGGGTTAGGGTTAGGGTTCGTGTTAGGCATAGGGTTAGGGTTAGGGTTAGGGTTAGGGTTAGGGTTGGGGTTGGGGTTGGGGTTGGGGTTAGGGTTAGGGTTAGGGTTAGGGTTAGGGTTAGGATTAGGGTTTAGGGTTAGGGTTAGGGTTAGGTTTGGTGTTATGGTTAGGGTTAGGGTTAGGGTTAGGGTTGGTGTTAGGTTTAGGGTTAGGGTTAGGGTTAGGGTTAGGGTTGGTGTTAGGGTTAGTGTTAGGGTTAGGGTTAGGGTTAGGGTTGGTGTTAGGGTTACGGTTAGGGTTAGGGTTAGGGTTAGGGTTGGTGTTAGGGTTACGGTTAGGGTTACGGTTAGGGTTGGTGTTAGGTATAGGGTTAGGGTTAGGGTTAGGGTTGGTGTTAGGGTTAGGGTTAGGGTTAGGGTTAGTGTTAGGGTTAGGGATAGGGTTAGGGTTAGGATTAGGGTTAGGGTTGGTGTTAGGGTTAGGGTTAGGATTAGGGTTAGTGTTGGTGTTAGGCATAGGGTTAGGGTTAGGGTTAGAGTTGGTGTTAGGGTTAGGGTTGGTGTTAGGGTTAGGGTTAGGGTTAGGGTTAGAGTTGGTGTTAGGGTTAGGGTTAGGGTTAGGTTTAGGGTTAGGGTTGGTGTAGGGTTAGGGTTAGGGTTAGGGTTAGGGTTAAGGTTAGGGTTAGGGTTAGGATTAGGGTTAGGATTTGTGTTAGGGTTAGGGTTAGGGTTAGGGTTAGGGTTGGTGTTAGGGTTAGGGTTAGGGTTGGTGTTAGGTATAGGGTTAGGGTTAGGGTTAGGGTTGGTGTTAGGGTTAGGGTTGGTGTTAGGGTTAGGGTTTGAATTAGGGTAGGTGTTAGGGTTAGGGTTAGGGTTAGGGTTAGGGTTAGGATTAGGGTTAGGATTTGTGTTAGGGTTAGGGTTAGGGTTAGGGTTGGTGTTAGGTGTAGGGTTAGGGTTAGGATTAGGGTTAGGGTTGGTGTTAGGGTTAGGGTTAGGATTAGGGTTAGTGTTGGTGTTAGGCATAGGGTTAGGGTTAGGGTTAGGGTTGGTGTTAGGGTTAGGGTTAGGGTTAGGGTTGGTGTTAGGGTTAGGGTTAGGGTTAGGGTTAGAGTTGGTGTTAGGGTTAGGGTTAGGGTTAGGTTTAGGGTTAGGGTTGGTGTTAGGGTTAGGGTTAGGGTTAGGGTTGGTGTAGGGTTAGGGTTAGGGTTAGGGTTAGGGTTAGGGTTAAGGTTAGGGTTAGGGTTAGGATTAGGGTTAGGATTTGTGTTAGGGTTTGGGTTAGGGTTAGGGTTAGGGATGGTGTTAGGGTTAGGGTTAGGGTTGGTGTTAGGTATAGGGTTAGGGTTAGGGTTAGGGTTGGTGTTAGGGTTAGGGTTGGTGTTAGGGTTAGGGTTTGAATTAGGGTAGGTGTTAGGGTTAGGGTTAGGGTTAGGGTTAGGGTTAGGATTAGGGTTAGGATTTGTGTTAGGGTTAGGGTTAGGGTTAGGGTTGGTGTTAGGTGTAGGGTTAGGGTTAGGTATAGGGTTAGGGTTGGTGTTAGGGTTAGGGTTAGGGTTAGGGTTAGTGTTAGGGTTAGTGTTAGGGTTAGGGTTAGGTTACCCCGAGCACTACCCCTCGCCCTAGGCCTACGCCTAGCACTACCTCTGGTCCTACCCCTAACCCTGTCCCTACAGCTCCCCCTACCCATAGGCCCACCCCCATCCCTACTTCTAGCCACAGCTCCCACTCCTGTTCCTAGGCCTACTCCGAGGTTTACCCGGACACCCACCCCTTGTCCTTTGCCTATTCCAGCGCTACGCCTACCGCTCCCACTAGCCCTACCTCGGGCCCTAGACCAACGCCCAGTGCTCACTCTAGTCCGAAGCCTAGCACTTGCCCGTCGACAACCGGTACACCTTGCCCTACCTATAGCCAGAGCACTAACCCGTGTCCTACGAAATCACCCTGGACCCACCATTAGCCACACCCTAATCAGCCCTACATCCGTTCGGAGTCCTAGGACTACCCGGAGCCATTTCGTGACACCTACCCCTAGTCCTCGGCCAACCCCTACCACTACCACTAGTCCTAGGCTTAACATGAGCCCCAACACTAACACTGCCCGTGGGCCTCTGCCAAACACTAGCCCTTCAACTAACCCTACCCCGAGCACTACCCCTCGCCCTAGGCCTACGCCTAGCACTACCTCTGGTCCTACCACTACCCCTGGCCCTACAGCTCCCCCTACCCATAGGCCCACCCCCAACCCTACCACTAGCCACAGCTCCCACTCCTGGCCCTAGGCCTACTCCGAGGTTTACCTCGACACCCACCCCTTGCCCTATGCCTACCCCAGCGCTACGCCTACCGCTCTCACTAGCCCTAGCTCGGGCCCTAGACCAACGCCCATGGCTCCTTCTAGTCCGAGGCATACAACTTGCTCGTCGCTGACCAGTACACCGTGCCCTTGTTAGGGTTAGGGTTAGGGTTAGGGTTAGGATTAGGGTTTAGGGTTAGGGTTAGGGTTAGGGTTGGTGTTAGGGTTAGGGTTAGGGTTAGGGTTGGTGTTAGGTTTAGGGTTAGGGTTAGGGTTAGGGTTACGGTTAGGGTTAGGGATAGGGTTAGGGTTAGGGTTAGGGTTAGGATTAGGGTTTAGGGTTAGGGTTAGGGTTAGGGTTGGTGTTAGGGTTAGGGTTAGGGTTAGGGTTAAGGTTGGTGTTTGGTTTAGGTTTAGGGTTAGGGTTAGGGTTACGGTTAGGGTTAGGGTTAGGGTTAGGGTTAGGGTTAGGGTTGGTGTTAGGTATAGGGTTAGGGTTAGGGTTAGGGTTGGTGTTAGGGTTAGGGTTAGGGTTAGGGTTAGTGTTAGGGTTAGGGTTAGGGTTAGGGTTAGGATTAGGGTTAGGGTTGGTGTTAGGGTTAGGGTTAGGTTTAGGGTTAGGGTTCGTGTTAGGCATAGGGTTAGGGTTAGGGTTAGGGTTAGGGTTAGGGTTAGGGTTAGGGTTGGTGTTAGGGTTAGGGTTAGGGTTAGTTTTAGGGTTAGGGTTGGTGTTAAGGTTAGGGTTAGGGTTAGGGTTGGTGTAGGGTTAGGGTTAGGGTTAGGGTTAGGGTTAAGGTTAGGGTTAGGGTTAGGATTAGGGTTAGGATTTGTGTTAGGGTTAGGGTTAGGGTTAGGGTTAGGGTTGGTGTTAGGGTTAGGGTTAGGGTTGGTGTTAGGTATAGGGTTAGGGTTAGGGTTAGGGTTGGTGTTAAGGTTAGGGTTAGGGTTAGGGTTGGTGTTAGGGTTAGGGTTTGGGTTAGGGTTAGGGTTGGTGTTAGGTTTAGGTTTAGGGTTAGGGTTAGGGTTAGGGTTGGTGTTAGGGTTAGGGTTAGGGTTAGGGTTAGGGTTAGGGTTAGGGTTGGTTTTAGGGTTAGGGTTAGGGTTAGGGTTAGGGTTGGTGTTAGGGTTAGGGTTAGATTTAGAGTTAGGGTTAGGGTTAGGGTTAGGGTTGGTGTTAGGGTTAGGGTTAGGGTTAGGGTTAGGGTTGGTGTTAGGGTTAGTGTTTGGGTTAGGGTTAGGGTTGGTGTTAGGTTTAGGGTTAGGGATACGGTTATGGTTAGGGTTGGTGTTAGGGTTAGGGTTAGGGTTAGGGTTCGTGTTAGGCATAGGGTTAGGGTTAGGGTTAGGGTTAGGGTTAGGGTTGGTGTTAGGGTTAGGGTTAGGGTTAGGGTTAGGTTTGGTGTTAAGGTTAGGGTTAGGGTTAGGATTAGTGTTAGGTTTGGTGTTAGGGTTAGGGTTAGGTTTAGGTTTAGTGTTGGTGTTAGGGTTAGGGTTAGGGTTAGGGTTAGGGTTAGGGTTAGGGTTGGTGTTATGGTTAGTGTTTGGGTTAGGGTTAGGGTTGGTGTTAGGTTTAGGGTTAGGGTTAGGGTTAGGGTTAGGGTTGGTGTTAGGGTTAGGGTTAGGGTTAGGGTTCGTGTTAGGCATAGGGTTAGGGTTAGGGTTAGGGTTAGGGTTAGGGTTGGGGTTGGGGTTGGGGTTGGGGTTAGGGTTAGGGTTAGGGTTAGGGTTAGGGTTAGGATTAGGGTTTAGGGTTAGGGTTAGGGTTAGGTTTGGTGTTATGGTTAGGGTTAGGGTTAGGGTTAGGGTTGGTGTTAGGTTTAGGGTTAGGGTTAGGGTTAGGGTTAGGGTTGGTGTTAGGGTTAGTGTTAGGGTTAGGGTTAGGGTTAGGGTTGGTGTTAGGGTTACGGTTAGGGTTAGGGTTAGGGTTAGGGTTGGTGTTAGGGTTACGGTTAGGGTTACGGTTAGGGTTGGTGTTAGGTATAGGGTTAGGGTTAGGGTTAGGGTTGGTGTTAGGGTTAGGGTTAGGGTTAGGGTTAGTGTTAGGGTTAGGGATAGGGTTAGGGTTAGGATTAGGGTTAGGGTTGGTGTTAGGGTTAGGGTTAGGATTAGGGTTAGTGTTGGTGTTAGGCATAGGGTTAGGGTTAGGGTTAGAGTTGGTGTTAGGGTTAGGGTTGGTGTTAGGGTTAGGGTTAGGGTTAGGGTTAGAGTTGGTGTTAGGGTTAGGGTTAGGGTTAGGTTTAGGGTTAGGGTTGGTGTAGGGTTAGGGTTAGGGTTAGGGTTAGGGTTAAGGTTAGGGTTAGGGTTAGGATTAGGGTTAGGATTTGTGTTAGGGTTAGGGTTAGGGTTAGGGTTAGGGTTGGTGTTAGGGTTAGGGTTAGGGTTGGTGTTAGGTATAGGGTTAGGGTTAGGGTTAGGGTTGGTGTTAGGGTTAGGGTTGGTGTTAGGGTTAGGGTTTGAATTAGGGTAGGTGTTAGGGTTAGGGTTAGGGTTAGGGTTAGGGTTAGGATTAGGGTTAGGATTTGTGTTAGGGTTAGGGTTAGGGTTAGGGTTGGTGTTAGGTGTAGGGTTAGGGTTAGGTTTAGGGTTAGGGTTGGTGTTAGGGTTAGGGTTAGGGTTAGGGTTAGTGTTAGGGTTAGTGTTAGGGTTAGGGTTAGGTTACCCCGAGCACTACCCCTCGCCCTAGGCCTACGCCTAGCACTACCTCTGGTCCTACCCCTACCCCTGTCCCTACAGCTCCCCCTACCCATAGGCCCACCCCCATCCCTACTTCTAGCCACAGCTCCCACTCCTGGTTTTAGGCCTACTCCGAGGTTTACCCCGACACCCACCCCTTGTCCTTTGCCTATTCCAGCGCTACGCCTACCGCTCCCACTAGCCCTACCTCGGGCCCTAGACCAACGCCCAGTGCTCACTCTAGTCCGAAGCCTAGCACTTGCCCGTCGACAACCGGTACACCTTGCCCTACCTATAGCCAGAGCACTAACCCGTGTCCTACGAAATCACCCTGGACCCACCATTAGCCACACCCTAATCAGCCCTACATCCGTTCGGAGTCCTAGGACTACACGGAGCCATTTCGTGACACCTACCCCTAGTCCTCGGCCAACCCCTACCACTACCACTAGTCCTAGGCTTAACATGAGCCCCAACACTAACACTGCCCGTGGGCCTCTGCCAAACACTAGCCCTTCAACTAACCCTACCCCGAGCACTACCCCTCGCCCTAGGCCTACGCCTAGCACTACCTCTGGTCCTACCACTACCCCTGGCCCTACAGCTCCCCCTACCCATAGGCCCACCCCCAACCCTACCACTAGCCACAGCTCCCACTCCTGGCCCTAGGCCTACTCCGAGGTTTACCTCGACACCCACCCCTTGCCCTATGCCTACCCCAGCGCTACGCCTACCGCTCTCACTAGCCCTAGCTCGGGCCCTAGACCAACGCCCATGGCTCCTTCTAGTCCGAGGCATACAACTTGCTCGTCGCTGACCAGTACACCGTGCCCTTGTTAGGGTTAGGGTTAGGGTTAGGGTTAGGATTAGGGTTTAGGGTTAGGGTTAGGGTTAGGGTTGGTGTTAGGGTTAGGGTTAGGGTTAGGGTTGGTGTTAGGTTTAGGGTTAGGGTTAGGGTTAGGGTTACGGTTAGGGTTAGGGTTAGGGTTAGGGTTAGGGTTAGGGTTAGGATTAGGGTTTAGGGTTAGGGTTAGGGTTAGGGTTGGTGTTAGGGTTAGGGTTAGGGTTAGGGTTAAGGTTGGTGTTTGGTTTAGGTTTAGGGTTAGGGTTAGGGTTACGGTTAGGGTTAGGGTTAGGGTTAGGGTTAGGGTTAGGGTTAGGGTTGGTGTTAGGTATAATGTTAGGGTTAGGGTTAGGGTTGGTGTTAGGGTTAGGGTTAGGGTTAGGGTTAGTGTTAGGGTTAGGGTTAGGGTTAGGGTTAGGATTAGGGTTAGGGTTGGTGTTAGGGTTAGGGTTAGGTTTAGGGTTAGGGTTCGTGTTAGGCATAGGGTTAGGGTTAGGGTTAGGGTTAGGGTTAGGGTTAGGGTTGGTGTTAGGGTTAGGGTTAGGGTTAGTTTTAGGGTTAGGGTTGGTGTTAAGGTTAGGGTTAGGGTTAGGGTTGGTGTTAGGGTTAGGGTTTGGGTTAGGGTTAGGGTTGGTGTTAGGTTTAGGTTTAGGGTTAGGGTTAGGGTTAGGGTTGGTGTTAGGGTTAGGGTTAGGGTTAGGGTTAGGGTTAGGGTTGGTGTTAGGGTTAGGGTTAGGGTTAGGGTTAGGGTTGGTGTTAGGGTTAGGGTTAGATTTAGAGTTAGGGTTAGGGTTAGGGTTAGGGTTGGTGTTAGGGTTAGGGTTAGGGTTAGGGTTAGGGTTGGTGTTAGGGTTAGTGTTTGGGTTAGGGTTAGGGTTGGTGTTAGGTTTAGGGTTAGGGATACGGTTATGGTTAGGGTTGGTGTTAGGGTTAGGGTTAGGGTTAGGGTTCGTGTTAGGCATAGGGTTAGGGTTAGGGTTAGGGTTAGGGTTGGTGTTAGGGTTAGGGTTAGGGTTAGGGTTAGGTTTGGTGTTAAGGTTAGGGTTAGGGTTAGGATTAGTGTTAGGTTTGGTGTTAGGGTTAGGGTTAGGTTTAGGTTTAGTGTTGGTGTTAGGGTTAGGGTTAGGGTTAGGGTTAGGGTTAGGGTTAGGGTTGGTGTTATGGTTAGTGTTTGGGTTAGGGTTAGGGTTGGTGTTAGGTTTAGGGTTAGGGTTAGGGTTAGGGTTAGGGTTGGTGTTAGGGTTAGGGTTAGGGTTAGGGTTCGTGTTAGGCATAGGGTTAGGGTTAGGGTTAGGGTTAGGGTTAGGGTTGGGGTTGGGGTTGGGGTTGGGGTTAGGGTTAGGGTTAGGGTTAGGGTTAGTGTTAGGGTTAGGGTTAGGGTTAGGGTTAGGATTAGGGTTTAGGGTTAGGGTTAGGGTTAAGTTTGGTGTTATGGTTAGGGTTAGGGTTAGGGTTAGGGTTGGTGTTAGGTTTAGGGTTAGGGTTAGGGTTAGGGTTAGGGTTAGGGTTAGGGTTGGTGTTAGGGTTAGCGTTAGGGTTAGGGTTAGGGTTAGGATTAGGGTTAGGGTTGGTGTTAGGGTTAGGGTTAGGGTTAGGGTTAGGGTTAGGGTTGGTGTTAGGGTTACGGTTAGGGTTACGGTTAGGGTTGGTGTTAGGTATAGGGTTAGGGTTAGGGTTAGGGTTGGTGTTAGGGTTAGGGTTAGGGTTAGGGTTAGTGTTAGGGTTAGGGATAGGGTTAGGGTTAGGATTAGGGTTAGGGTTGGTGTTAGGGTTAGGGTTAGGATTAGGGTTAGTGTTGGTGTTAGGCATAGGGTTAGGGTTAGAGTTGGTGTTAGGGTTAGGGTTAGGGTTAGGGTTGGTGTTAGGGTTAGGGTTAGGGTTAGAGTTGGTGTTAGGGTTAGGGTTAGGGTTAGGTTTAGGGTTAGGGTTGGTGTTAGGGTTAGGGTTAGGGTTAGGGTTGGTGTAGGGTTAGGGTTAGGGTTAGGGTTAGGGTTAAGGTTAGGGTTAGGGTTAGGATTAGGGTTAGGATTTGTGTTAGGGTTAGGGTTAGGGTTAGGGTTAGGGTTGGTGTTAGGGTTAGGGTTAGGGTTGGTGTTAGGTATAGGGTTAGGGTTAGGGTTAGGGTTGGTGTTAGGGTTAGGGTTGGTGTTAGGGTTAGGGTTTGAATTAGGGTAGGTGTTAGGGTTAGGGTTAGGGTTAGGGTTAGGGTTAGGGTTAGGATTAGGGTTAGGATTTGTGTTAGGGTTAGGGTTAGGGTTAGGGTTGGTGTTAGGTGTAGGGTTAGGGTTAGGTTTAGGGTTAGGGTTGGTGTTAGGGTTAGGGTTAGGGTTAGGGTTAGTGTTAGGGTTAGTGTTAGGGTTAGGGTTAGGTTACCCCGAGCACTACCCCTCGCCCTAGGCCTACGCCTAGCACTACCTCTGGTCCTACCCCTACCCCTGTCCCTACAGCTCCCCCTACCCATAGGCCCACCCCCATCCCTACTTCTAGCCACAGCTCCCACTCCTGGTCCTAGGCCTACTCCGAGGTTTACCCCGACACCCACCCCTTGTCCTTTGCCTATTCCAGCGCTACGCCTACCGCTCCCACTAGCCCTACCTCGGGCCCTAGACCAACGCCCAGTGCTCACTCTAGTCCGAAGCCTAGCACTTGCCCGTCGACAACCGGTACACCTTGCCCTACCTATAGCCAGAGCACTAACCCGTGTCCTACGAAATCACCCTGGACCCACCATTAGCCACACCCTAATCAGCCCTACATCCGTTCGGAGTCCTAGGACTACCCGGAGCCATTTCGTGACACCTACCCCTAGTCCTCGGCCAACCCCTACCACTACCACTAGTCCTAGGCTTAACATGAGCCCCAACACTAACACTGCCCGTGGGCCTCTGCCAAACACTAGCCCTTCAACTAACCCTACCCCGAGCACTACCCCTCGCCCTAGGCCTACGCCTAGCACTACCTCTGGTCCTACCACTACCCCTGGCCCTACAGCTCCCCCTACCCATAGGCCCACCCCCAACCCTACCACTAGCCACAGCTCCCACTCCTGGCCCTAGGCCTACTCCGAGGTTTACCTCGACACCCACCCCTTGCCCTATGCCTACCCCAGCGCTACGCCTACCGCTCTCACTAGCCCTAGCTCGGGCCCTAGACCAACGCCCATGGCTCCTTCTAGTCCGAGGCATACAACTTGCTCGTCGCTGACCAGTACACCGTGCCCTTGTTAGGGTTAGGGTTAGGGTTAGGGTTAGGATTAGGGTTTAGGGTTAGGGTTAGGGTTAGGGTTGGTGTTAGGGTTAGGGTTAGGGTTAGGGTTGGTGTTAGGTTTAGGGTTAGGGTTAGGGTTAGGGTTACGGTTAGGGTTAGGGTTAGGGTTAGGGTTAGGGTTAGGGTTTGTGTTAGGTATAGGGTTAGGGTTAGGGTTAGGGTTAGGGTTAGGGTTGGTGTTAGGGTTAGGGTTACGGTTAGGGTTAGTGTTAGGGTTAGGGTTAGGGTTAGAGTTAGGATTAGGGTTAGGGTTGGTGTTAGGGTTAGGGTTAGGTTTAGGGTTAGGGTTCGTGTTAGGCATAGGGTTAGGGTTAGGGTTAGGGTTAGGGTTAGGGTTGGTGTTAGGGTTAGGGTTAGGGTTAGGGTTAGGGTTAGGGTTGGTGTTAAGGTTAGGGTTAGGGTTAGGATTAGGGTTAGGGTTGGTGTTAGGGTTAGGGTTAGGGTTAGGGTTGTTGTTAGTGTTAGGGTTAG
>NW_027668989.1:715000-717500 GCF_964194185.1 Rhinolophus hipposideros
GGTTAGGGTTAGGGTTGGTGTTAGGGTTAGGGTTAGGGTTGGTGTTAGGTATAGGGTTAGGGTTAGGGTTAGGGTTGGTGTTAGGGTTAGGGTTAGGGTTAGGGTTGGTGTTAGGGTTAGGGTTTGGGTTAGGGTTAGGGTTGGTGTTAGGTTTAGGTTTAGGGTTAGGGTTAGGGTTAGGGTTAGGGTTGGTGTTAGGGTTAGGGTTAGGGTTAGGGTTAGGGTTAGGGTTGGTGTTAGGGTTAGGGTTAGGGTTAGGGTTAGGGTTGGTGTTAGGGTTAGGGTTAGGGTTAGAGTTAGGGTTAGGGTTAGGGTTAGGGTTGGTGTTAGGGTTAGGGTTAGGGTTAGGGTTAGGGTTGGTGTTAGGGTTAGTGTTTGGGTTAGGGTTAGGGTTGGTGTTAGGTTTAGGGTTAGGGTTACAGTTAGGGTTAGGGTTGGTGTTAGGGTTAGGGTTAAGGTTAGGGTTCGTGTTAGGCATAGGGTTAGGGTTAGGGTTAGGGTTAGGGTTAGGGTTGGTGTTAGGGTTAGGGTTAGGGTTAGGGTTAGGTTTGGTGTTAGGGTTAGGGTTAGGGTTAGGATTAGTGTTAGGGTTGGTGTTAGGGTTAGGGTTAGGTTTAGGTTTAGTGTTTGGGTTAGGGTTAGAGTTGGTGTTAGGTTTAGGGTTAGGGTTAAGTTTAGGTTTGGTGTTAGGGTTAGGGTTAGGGTTAGGGTTAGGGTTGGTGTTAGGGTTAGGGTTAGGGTTAGGGTTAGGTTTAGGGTTAGGGTTAGAATTAGGGTTGGTGTTAGGGTTAGGGTTACGGTTAGGGTTGGTGTTATGGTTAGTGATAGGGTTAGGGTTAGGGTTGGTGTTAGGTTTAGGGTTAGGGTTAGGGTTAGGGTTAGGTTTGGTGTTAGGGTTAGGGTTAGGGTTAGGGTTCGTGTTAGGCATAGGGTTAGAGTTAGGGTTAGGGTTAGGGTTAGGGTTAGGGTTGGTGTTAGGGTTAGGGTTAGGGTTAGGGTTAGGGTTGGTGTTAGGGTTAGGGTTAGGGTTAGGATTAGGGTTAGGATTGGTGTTAGGGTTAGGGTTAGGTTTAGGGTTAGGGTTGGTGTTAGGGTTAGGGTTAGGGTTAGGGTTAGGATTGGTTTTAGGGTTAGGGTTAGGGTTAGGGTTAGGGTTGGTGTTAGGTATAGGGTTAGGGTTAGGGTTAGGGTTAGGGTTAGGGTTGGTGTTAGGGTTAGGGTTAGGGTTAGGGTTAGTGTTAGGTTTAGGGTTAGGGTTAGGGTTAGGTTACCCCGAGCACTACCCCTCGCCCTAGGCCTACGCCTAGCACTACATCTGGTCCTACGCCTACCCCTGTCCCTACAGCTCCCCCTACCCATAGGCCCACCCCCATCCCTACCCCTAGCCACAGCTCCCACTCCTGGTCCTAGGCCTACTCCGAGGTTTACCCCTACACCCACCCCTTGCCCTTTGCCTACCCCAGCGCTACGCCTACCGCTCCCGCTAGCCCTACCTCGGGCCCTAGACCAACGCCCAGTGATCACTCTAGTCCGAAGCCTAGCACTTGCCCGTCGCCAACCGGTACACCATGCCCTACCGATAGCCAGAGCACTAACCCGTGTCCTACGAAATCAACCTGGACCCACCATTAGCCACACCCTAATCCAGCCCTACATCCGTTCGGAGTCCTAGGACTACCCGGAGCCATTTCGTGACACCTACCCCTAGTCCTCGGCCAACCCCTACCACTACCACTAGTCCTAGGCTTAACATGAGCCCTAACCCTAACACTGCCCGTGGGCCTCTGCCAAACACTAGCCCTTCAACTAACCCTACCCCGAGCACTACCCCTCGCCCTAGGCCTACGCCTAGCACTACCTCTGGTCCTACCACTACCCCTGGCCCTACAGCTCCCCCTACCCATAGGCCCACCCCCAACCCTACCACTAGCCACAGCTCCCACTCCTGGCCCTAGGCCTATTCCGAGGTTTACCTCGACACCCACCCCTTACCCTATGCCTACCCCAGCGCTACGCCTACCACTCTCACTAGCCCTAGCTCGGGCCCTAGACCAACGCCCATGGCTCCTTCTAGTCCGAGGCCTAGAACTTGCCCGTCGCTGACCAGTACACCTTGCCCTTGTTAGGGTTAGGGTTAGGGTTAGGGTTATGGTTAGGGTTAGGATTAGGGTTTTGGTTTAGGGTTAGGGTTAGGGTTGGTGTTAGGGTTAGGGTTAGGGTTAGTGTTAGGGTTAGGGTTAGGGTTGGTGTTAGGGTTAGGTTTAGGGTTGGAGTTAGGGTTAGGGTTAGGGTTAGGGTTGGTGTTAGGTATAGGGTTAGGGTTAGGGTTAGGGTTAGGGTTAGGGTTGGTGTTAGGGTTAGGGTTAGGGTTAGGGTTAGTGTTAGGATTAGGGTTAGGGTTAGGGTTAGGATTAGGGTTAGGGTTGGTGTTAGGGTTAGGGTTAGGTTTAGGGTTAGGGTTAGGATTAGGGTTAGGATTGGTGTTAGGGTTAGGGTTAGG
>NW_027668989.1:720000-885000 GCF_964194185.1 Rhinolophus hipposideros
TAGGTTTAGGGTATGTTTTAGGGTTAGGGTTAGGGTTAGGGTTAGGGTTATGGTTGGTGTTATGCATAGGGTTAGGGTTAGGGTTAGGGTTAGGGTTGGTGTTAGGGTTAGGGTTAGGGTTAGTGTTAGGGTTAGGGTTAGGGTTAGGGTTAGGGTTGGTGTTAGGGTTAGGGTTAGGGTTAGGGTTCGTGTTAGGCATAGGGTTAGGGTTAGGGTTAGGGTTAGGGTTAGGGTTGGTGTTAGGGTTAGGGTTAGGGTTAGGGTTAGGTTTGGTGTTAGGGTTAGGGTTAGGGTTAGGATTAGTGTTAGGGTTGGTGTTAGGGTTAGGGTTAGGTTTAGGTTTAGTGTTTGGGTTAGGGTTAGAGTTGGTGTTAGGTTTAGGGTTAGGGTTAAGTTTAGGTTTGGTGTTAGGGTTAGGGTTAGGGTTAGGGTTAGGGTTGGTGTTAGGGTTAGGGTTAGGGTTAGGGTTAGGTTTAGGGTTAGGGTTAGAATTAGGGTTGGTGTTAGGGTTAGGGTTACGGTTAGGGTTGGTGTTATGGTTAGTGATTGGGTTAGGGTTAGGGTTGGTGTTAGGTTTAGGGTTAGGGTTAGGGTTAGGGTTAGGTTTGGTGTTAGGGTTAGGGTTAGGGTTAGGGTTCGTGTTAGGCATAGGGTTAGAGTTAGGGTTAGGGTTAGGGTTAGGGTTAGGGTTGGTGTTAGGGTTAGGGTTAGGGTTAGGGTTAGGGTTGGTGTTAGGGTTAGGGTTAGGGTTAGGATTAGGGTTAGGATTGGTGTTAGGGTTAGGGTTAGGTTTAGGGTTAGGGTTGGTGTTAGGGTTAGGGTTAGGGTTAGGGTTAGGATTGGTGTTAGGGTTAGGGTTAGGGTTAGGGTTAGGGTTGGTGTTAGGTATAGGGTTAGGGTTAGGGTTAGGGTTAGGGTTGGTGTTAGGGTTAGGGTTAGGGTTAGGGTTAGTGTTAGGTTTAGGGTTAGGGTTAGGGTTAGGTTACCCCGAGCACTACCCCTCGCCCTAGGCCTACGCCTAGCACTACATCTGGTCCTACGCCTACCCCTGTCCCTACAGCTCCCCCTACCCATAGGCCCACCCCCATCCCTACCCCTAGCCACAGCTCCCACTCCTGGTCCTAGGCCTACTCCGAGGTTTACCCCTACACCCACCCCTTGCCCTTTGCCTACCCCAGCGCTACGCCTACCGCTCCCGCTAGCCCTACCTCGGGCCCTAGACCAACGCCCAGTGATCACTCTAGTCCGAAGCCTAGCACTTGCCCGTCGCCAACCGGTACACCATGCCCTACCGATAGCCAGAGCACTAACCAGTGTCCTACGAAATCAACCTGGACCCACCATTAGCCACACCCTAATCCAGCCCTACATCCGTTCGGAGTCCTAGGACTACCCGGAGCCATTTCGTGACACCTACCCCTAGTCCTCGGCCAACCCCTACCACTACCACTAGTCCTAGGCTTAACATGAGCCCTAACCCTAACACTGCCCGTGGGCCTCTGCCAAACACTAGCCCTTCAACTAACCCTACCCCGAGCACTACCCCTCGCCCTAGGCCTACGCCTAGCACTACCTCTGGTCCTACCACTACCCCTGGCCCTACAGCTCCCCCTACCCATAGGCCCACCCCCAACCCTACCACTAGCCACAGCTCCCACTCCTGGCCCTAGGCCTATTCCGAGGTTTACCTCGACACCCACCCCTTACCCTATGCCTACCCCAGCGCTACGCCTACCACTCTCACTAGCCCTAGCTCGGGCCCTAGACCAACGCCCATGGCTCCTTCTAGTCCGAGGCCTAGAACTTGCCCGTCGCTGACCAGTACACCTTGCCCTTGTTAGGGTTAGGGTTAGGGTTAGGGTTATGGTTAGGGTTAGGATTAGGGTTTTGGTTTAGGGTTAGGGTTAGGGTTGGTGTTAGGGTTAGGGTTAGGGTTAGTGTTAGGGTTAGGGTTAGGGTTGGTGTTAGGGTTAGGTTTAGGGTTGGAGTTAGGGTTAGGGTTAGGGTTAGGGTTGGTGTTAGGTATAGGGTTAGGGTTAGGGTTAGGGTTAGGGTTAGGGTTGGTGTTAGGGTTAGGGTTAGGGTTAGGGTTAGTGTTAGGATTAGGGTTAGGGTTAGGGTTAGGATTAGGGTTAGGGTTGGTGTTAGGGTTAGGGTTAGGTTTAGGGTTAGGGTTAGGATTAGGGTTAGGATTGGTGTTAGGGTTAGGGTTAGGGTTAGGGTTAGGTTTGGTGTTAGGGTTAGGGTTCGAGTTAGGGTTAGGTTTAGGGTTAGGGTTGGTGTTAGGGTTAGGGTTAGGGTTAGGGTTAGGGTTGGTGTTAGGGTTAGGGTTTGGGTTAGGGTTAGGGTTGGTGTTAGGTTTAGGTTTAGGGTTAGGGTTAGGGTTAGGGTTGGTGTTAGGGTTAGGGTTAGGGTTAGGGTTAGGATTAGGGTTGGTGTTAGGGTTAGGGTTAGGGTTAGGGTTAGGGTTGGTGTTAGGGTTATGGTTAGGGTTAGGGTTAGGGTTAGGGTTAGGGTTGGTGTTGGAGTTAGGGTTAGGGTAAAAGTTGGTGTTAGGTATAGGGTTAGGGTTAGGGTTAGGGTTAGGGTTAGGGTTGGTTTTAGGGTTAGGGCTAGGGTTAGGGTTAGTGTTAGGGTTAGGGTTAGGGTTAGGGTTAGGTTACCTCGAGCACTACCCCTCGCCCTAGGCCTACGCTTAGCACTACCGCTGGTCCTACCACTACCCCTGGCCCTACAGCTCCCCCTACCCATAGGTCCACCCCCACCCCTACCCCTAGCCACAGCTCCCACTCCTGGCCCTAGGCCTACACCGAGGTTTACCTCGACACCCACCCCTTGCCCTATGCCTACCCCAGTGCTACGCCTACCGTTTCCACTAGCCATAGCTCGGGCACTAGACCAACACCCATGGCTCCCTCTCGTCCGAGGCCTAGAACTTGCCCGTCGCTGACCAGTACACCTTGCCCTTGTTAGGGTTAGGGTTAGGGTTAGGGTTAGGGTTTAGGGTTAGGGTTAGGGTTGGTGTTAGGGTTAGGGTTAGGGTTAGGGTTAGGGTTAGTGTTAGGGTTAGGGTTAGGGTTAGGGTTAGGATTAGGGTTAGGGTTGGTGTTAGGGTTAGGATTAGGGTTAGGGTTAGGGTTAGGGTTATGGTTAGGTTTAGGGTTATTGTTAGGTTTAGGGTTAGAATTAGGGTTAGAATCAGGGTTAGTGTTGGTGTTAGGGTTAGGGTTAGGTTAGGGTTAGGGTTAGGGTTAGGGTCAGGTTACCCCGATCACTACCCCTCGCCCTAGGCCTACGCCTAGCACTACCTCTGGTCCTACCCCTACCTCTGGCCTACAGCTTTTCCTACCTATGGGCCCACCCCCATCCCTACCCTTAGCCACACCTCCAACTCCTGGCCCAAAGCCTACTCCGAAGTTTACCCCGACACCCACCCCTTGCCCTATGACTACCCCAGGGCTACGCCTACCGCTCCCACTAGCCCTAGCTCGGGCCCTAGACCAACGCCCAGTGCTCACTCTAGTCCAAAGCCTAGCACTTGCCCGTCATCGACCAGTACACCTTGCCCTACCGATACCCAGAACACTAACCCTTGTCCTACGAAATCACCCTGGACCCACCATTAGCCACACCATAATCATGCCCCACAACCGTTCGGAGTCCTAGGACTACCCAGTGCCCTCTCGTGACACCTACCCCTAGCCCTCGGCCATCCCCTACCACTACCACTAGTCCTAGGCCTAACATGAGCCCTAACCCTAACACTGCCCGTGGGCCTCTGCCACCCACTAGCCCTTCACCTAACCCTACCCCGAGCACTACCCCTCGCCCTAGGCCTACGCCTAGCACTACCTCTGGTCCTACCGCTACCCCTGGCCCTACAGCTCCCCCTACCCATGGGCCCACCCCCATCCCTACCCCTAGCCACAACTCCAAATCCTGGGCCAAAGCCTACTCCGAGGTTTACCTCGACACCCACCCCTTGCCCTATGCCTACCGCAGCGCTACGCCTACCGCTCCCACTAGCCCTAGCTTGGGCCCTAGACCAACGCCCAAGCTCCCTCTAGTCCGAGGCCTACCACTTTCCCGACGCCGACCAGTACCCTTTGCCCTACCGTTAGCCAGAGCACTAACCCGTGTTTTACGAAATCACCCTGGACCCACCCTTCCCACACCCTAATCCAGCCCTACACCTGTTCCGAATCCTAGGACTACCTGGGGCCCTCCCGGGACACCTACCCCTAGCCCTCGGCTAATCCCTACCACTACCACTCGTCCTATGTTTAACATGAGCCCTAACCCTAACACTGCCCGTGGGCCTCTGCCAACCACTAGCTCTTCAACTAAACCTACCCCGAGCACTACCCCTCGCCCTAGGCCTACACCTAGCACTACCTCTGGTCCTACCACTACCCCTGGCCCTACAGCTCCCCCTACTCATGGGCCGACCCCCATCCATACCCCTAGCCACAACTCCAAATCCTGGGCCAAAGCCAACTCCGAGGTTTACCTCGACACCCACCCCTTGCCCTATGCCTACCCCAGCGCTACGCCTACCGCTCCCACTAGCCCTAGCTCGGGCCCTAGACCAACGCCAATGGCTCCCTGTAGTCCGAGGCCTAGAACTTGCCCGTCGGTGAATAGTACACCTTGCCCTTGTTAGGGTTAGGGTTAGGGTTAGGGTTAGGGTTAGGGTTTAGGGTAAGGGATAGGGTTAGGGTTGGTGTTAGGGTTAGGGTTAGGATTAGGTTTAGGGTTGCGGTTAGGTTTATGGTTAGGTTTATTGTTAGGGTTAGGGTTAGGTTTGGTGTTAGGGTTAGGGTTAGGGTTAGTTTTAGGGTTAGGGTTAGGGTTAGGGTTAGGTTACTTCGAGCAATACCCCTCCCCCTAGGCCTACGCCTAGCACTACCTCTGGTCCTACCCCTACCCCTGGCCCTACATCTCCCCCTACGCATAGGCCCACCGCCATCCCTACCCCTAACCACAGCTCCCACTCCTGGTCCTTGGCCTACTCCGAGGTTTACCCCGACACCCAACCCTTGCCCTTTCCCTACCCCAGCGCCACGTCTCCCGGTCCCACTAGCCCTACCTCGGGCCCTAGACCAACGCCCAGTGCTCATCTAGTAAGAGGTCTACCACTTGCCCGAGGCCGACCAGTACACCTTGCCCTACCGTTAGCCTGTGCAGTAACCCGTGTCCTTCGAAATCACCCTGGACTCACCCTTTCCACACCCTAATCCAGCCCTACACCTGTTCCGAGTCCTAAGACTACCCGGAGCCCTCCCGTGACACCTACCACTAGCCCTCGGCCAACCCCTATTACTACCACTAGTCCTAGGCTTAACATGAGTCCTAACCCTAACACTGCTTGTGGGCCTCTGCCAACCACGAGCCCTTCAACGAACCCTACCCCGAGCACTAACCCTCGCCCTAGGCCTACGCCTAGCAGTACCTCTGGTCCTACCACTACCCCTGGCCCTACAACTCCCCCTACCCATAGGTACACCCCCACCCCTACCCCTAGCCACAGCTCCCACTCCTGGCCCTAGGCCTACACCGAGGTTTACCTCGACACCCACCCCTTGCCCTATGCCTACCCCAGCGCTACGCCTACCGTTTCCACTAGCCCTAGCTCGGGCCCTAGACCAACGCCCATGGCTCCCTCTCGTCCGAGGCCTAGAACTTGCCCGTCGCTGACCAGTACACCTTGCCCTTGTTAGGGTTAGGGTTAGGGTTAGGGTTAGGGTTGGTGTTAGGTATAGGGTTAGGGTTAGGGTTAGGATTAGGGTTAGGGTTGGTGTTAGGGTTAGGGTTAGGGTTAGGGTTAGGATAAGTGTTTAGGGTTAGGGTTAGGGTTAGTGTTGGTGTTAGGGTTAGGGTTAGGGTTAGGGTTAGGGTTGGTGTTAGGTTTAGGGTTAGGGTTAGGGTTAGGGTTAGGGTTGGTGTTAGGGTTAGGGTTAGGGTTAGGGTTAGGGTTAGGATAAGGGTTACGGTTGGTGTTAGGGTTAGGGTTAGGGTTAGGGTTAGGGTTGGAGTTAGGGTTAGGGTTAGGGTTAGGGTTAGGGTTGGTGTTAGTTATAGGGTTAGGGTTAGGGTTAGGGTTAGGGTTGGTGTTAGGGTTAGGGTTAGGGTTAGGGTTAGTGTTAGGGTTAGGGTTACGGTTAGGATTAGGGTTAGGGTTGGTGTTAGGGTTAGGGTTAGGTTTAGGGTTGGTGTTAGGTATAGGGTTAGGGTTAGGGTTAGGGTTAGGTTTGGTGTTAGGGTTAGGGTTAAGGTTAGGGTTAGGGTTGGTGTTAGGGTTAGGGTTAGGGTTAGGATTAGGGTTAGGGTTGGTGTTAGGGTTAGGGATAGGGTTAGAGTTAGGGTTGGTGTTAGGGTTAGGGTTAGGGTTAGGGTTAGGGTTGGTGTTAGGGTTAGGGTTAGGGTTAGGGTTAGGGTTGGTGTTAGGTATAGGGTTAGTGTTAGGGTTAGGGTTAGGGTTAGGGTTGGTGTTAGGTTTAGGGTTAGAGTTAGGGTTAGTGTTAGGGTTAGGGTTAGGGTTAGGTTACCTCGAGCACTACCCCTCCCCCTAGGCCTACGCCTAGCACTACCTTTGGTCCTTCCCCTACCCCTGGCCCTACAGCTCCCCCTACCCATAGGCCCACCCCCATCCCTACTCCTAGCCACAGCTCCCACTCCTGGACCTAGGCCTACTCCGAGGTTTACCCCGACACACACCCCTTGCCCTTTGCCTACCACAGCGCTACGCCTACCGCTCCCACTAGCCCTACCTCGGGCCCTAGACCAACGCCCAGTGCTCACTCTAGTCCGAAGCCTAGCACTTGCCCGTCACCGACCAGTACACCTTGCCCTACCGATAGCCAGATCACTAACACTTGTCCTGCGAAATCACACTGGACCCACCATTAGCCACACCCTAATCCAGCCCTACACCTGTTCTGAGTCTTAGGACTACCCGGAGCCCTCCCGTGACACCTACCCGTAGCCCTCGGCCAACCCCTACCACTACCACTAGTCCTAGGCTTAACATGAGCCCTAACCCTAACACTGCCCGTGGGCCTCTGCCAACCACTAGCCCTTCACCTAACCCTACCCAGAGCACTACTCCTCGCCCTAGGCTTACGCCCAGCACTACCTCTGGTCCTACCCCTACCCCTGGTTCTACAGCTCCCCCTACTTTTAGGCCCACCCCCATCCCTACCCCTAGCCACAGCTCCCTCTCCTGGCCCTAGGCCTACTCCGAGGTTTACCCCGACACACACCCCTTGCCCTATGCCTACCCCAGCGCTACGCCTACTGCTCTCACTAGCCCTAGCTCGGGACCTAGACCAACGCCCATGGTTCCCTCTAGTCCGAGGCCTAGAACGTGCCCGTCGCTGACCAGCACACCTTGCCCTTGTTAGGGTTAGGGTTAGGGTTAGGGTTAGGATAAGGGTTTAGGGTTAGGGTTAGGGTTAGGGATGGTGTTAGGGTTAGGGTTAGGGTTAGGGTTAGGGTTAGGGTTGGTGTTAGGTTTAGGGTTAGCGTTAGGGTTAGGGTTAGGTTTAGGGTTGGTTTTAGGGTTAGGGTTAGTGTTAGGGTTAGGGTTAGGATAAGGGTTAGGGTTCGTTTAGAGTTAGGGTTAGGGTTAGGGTTAGGGTTGGTGTTAGGGTTAGGGTTAGGGTTAGGGTTAGGGTTGGTGTTAGGTATAGGGTTAGGGTTAGTGTTAGGGTTAGGGTTAGGGTTGGTGTTAAGGTTAGGGTTAGGGTTAGGGTTAGTGTTAGGGTTAGGGTTAGGGTTACGGTTAGGATTAGGGTTCGGGTTGGTGTTAGGGTTAGGGTTAGGGTTGGTGTTAGGTATAGGGTTAGGGTTAGGGTTAGGGTTAAGTTTAGGGTTAGGGTTGGTGTTAGGGTTAGGGTTAAGGTTAGGGTTAGGGTTGGTGTTAGGGTTAAGGTTAGGGTTAGGATTAGGGTTAGGGTTGGTGTTAGGGTTAGGGTTACGGTTAGAGTTAGGGTTTGTGTTAGGGTTAGGGTTAGGGTTAGGGTTAGTTTTAGGGTTAGGGTTGGTGTTAGGGTTAGGGTTAGGGTTAGGTTTAGGGTTGGTGTTAGGTATAGGGTTAGTGTTAGGGTTAGGGTTAGGATTAGGGTTGGTGTTAGGGTTAGGGTTAGGGTTAGGGTTAGTGTTAGGGTTAGGGTTAGGGTTAGGTTACCCCGAGCACTACCCTTCGCCCTAGGCCTACGCCTAGAACTACCTCTGGTCCTACAACTACCCCTGGCCCTACAGATTCCCCTACCCATAGGCCCACCCCTATCCCTACCCCTAGCCACAGCTCCCACTTTTGGTCCTAGGCCTACTCTGAGGTTTACACCGACACCCACCCCTTGCCCTTTGCCTACCCCAGCGCTACGCCTACCGCTCCCACTAGCCCTACCTCGGGCCCTAGACCAACGCCCAGTGCTCACTCTAGTCCGAAGCCTCGCACTTGCCCAACGCCGACCAGTACACCTTGCCCTACCGATAGCCAGAGCACTAACCCGTGTCCTACGAAATCACCCTGGACCCACCATTAGCCACACCCTAATCCAACCCTACATCCGTTTTAAGTCCTAAGACTACCCGGAGCCCTCCCGTGACACCTACCCGTAGCCTTCGGCCATCCCCTACCACTACCACTAGTCCTAGGCCTAACATGATCCCTAACCCTAACACTGCCCTTGGGCCTCAGGTAACCACTAGCTTTTCACCATCCCTACCCAGAGCACTACCCCTCGCCCTAGGCCTACGCCTAGCACTACCTCTGGTCCTACCCCTACAACTGGCCCTACAGCTCTCCCTACCCATAGGCCCACCCCACCCCTACCCCTAGCCACTGTTCCCACTCCTGGCCCTAGGCCTACTCCGAGGTTTACCTCGACACCCACCCCTTGCTCTATGCCTACCCCAGCGCTACGCCTACCGCTCCCACTAGCCCTAGCTCGGGCAGTAGACCAACTCCCATGGCTCCCTCTAGTCCGAGGCCTAGAACTTGCCCGTCGTTGACCAGTACACCTTGCCCTTGTTAGGGTTAGGGTTAGGGTTAGGTTTAGGGTTAGGATTAGGGTTAGGGTTAGGGTTAGGGTTAGGGTTAGTGTTAGGTTTAGGGTTAGGGTTAGGGTTAGAATCAGGGTTAGGTTTGGTGTTAGGGTTAGGGTTAGGTTAGGGTTAGGGTTATTGTTAGGGTTAGGGTTAGGGTTAGGTTACCCTGAGCACTACCTCTCGCCCTAGGCCTACGCCTAGCACTACCTCTGGTCCTACCCCTACCTCTGGCCCTACAGCTCCTCCTACCTATGGGCCCACCCCCATCCCTACCCTTAGCCACAACTCCAACTCCTGGCCCAAAGCCTACTTTGAAGTTTGACCCGACACCCACCCCTTGCCCTATGCCTACCCCAGCGCTACGCCTACCGCTCCCACTAGCCCTAGCTCGGGCCCTAGACCAACGCCCAGTGCTCCCTCTAGTCAGAGGCCTACCACTTGCCCGAGGCCGACCAGTACACCTTGCCCTACCGTTAGCCAGAGCAGTAACCTGTGTCCTACGAAATCACCCTTGACCCACCCTTACCACACCCTAATCTAGCCCTACACCTGTTCCGAGTCCTAGGACTACCCGGAGCCCTCCCGTGACACCTACCCCTAGCCCTCGGCCAACCCCTACCACTACCACTAGTCCTAGGTTTAACATGAGCCCTAACCCTAACACTGCCCGTGGGCCTCTGCCAACCACTAGCCCTTTAACTAACCCTACCCCGAGCACTACCCCTCGCCCTAGGCCTACGCCTAGCACTACCTCTGGTCCTACCGCTACCCCTGGCCCTACAGCTCCCCCTACTCATGGGCCCACCCCCATCCCTACCCCTAGCCACAACTCCAACTCCTGGGCCAAAGCCTACTCCGAGGTTTACCTCGACACCCACCCCTTGCCCTATGCCTACCCCAGTGCTACGCCTACCGCTCCTACTAGCCCTAGCTCGGGCCCTAGACCAACGCCCTGTGCTCCCTCTAGTCCGAGGCCTACCACTTGCTTGACCCCGACCAGTACACCTTGCCCTACCGTTAGCCATAGCACTAACCCGTGTTTTATGAAATCACCCTGGACCCACCCTTACCACACCCTAATCCAGCCCTACACCCGTTCCGAGTCCTAGGATTACCCGTAGCCCTCCCGTGACACCTAACCCGAGCCCTCGGCCAACCCCTACCACTACCACTAGTCCTAGGCCTAACATGAGCCCTAACCGTAACACTGCCCGTGAGCCTCAGCTAACCACTAGCCCTTCACCATCCCTACCCAGAGCACTACCCCTCGCCCTAGGCCTACGCCTAGCACTACCTCTGGTCCTACCGCTACCCCTGGCCCTACAGTTCCCCATAACCATAGGTCCACCCAAATCCCTACCCCTAGCCACAGCTCCAACTCCTGGCACTAGGCCTACTCCGAGGTTTACCTCGACACCCACCCCTTGCCCTATGCCTACCCCACCGCTACGCCTATCGCTACCACTAGCCCTAGCTCGGGCCCTAGACCAACGCCCAGTACTCATGTAGTCCGAGGCCTAGCACTTGCCCATCCCCGACCAGTACACCTTGCCCTACTGTTAGCAGAGCACTAACCCGTGTCCTACGAAATCACCCTGGACCCACCCTTACCACACCCTAATCCAGCCCTACACCTGTTCCGAGTCCTAGGACTACCCGGAGCGCTCCCGTGACACCTACCCCTAGCTCTCGGCCAACCCCTACCACTACCACTATTCCTAGGGTTAACATGAGCCCTAACCCTAACACTGCCCGTGGGCCTCTGCCAACCACTAGCCCTTCAACTAACCCTACCCCGAGCACTACCCCTCGCCCTAGGCCTACGCCTAGCACTACCTCTGGTCCTACACCTACACCTGGCCCTACAGCTCCCCCTACCAAATAGGCCCACCCCCACGCCTACCCCTAGCCACAGCTCCCACTCCTGGCCCTAGGCCAACTCCGAGGTTTACCTCGACACCCACCCCTTGACCTATGCCTACCCCAGCGCTACGCCTACCGCTCCCACTATCCCTAGCTCGGGCAGTAGACCAACACCCATGGCTCCCTCTAGTCCGAGGCCTAGAACTTGCCCGTCGCTGACCAGTACACCTTGCCCTTTTTAGCGTTAGGGTTAGGGTTAGGGTTAGGGTTAGTGTTAGGGTTTAGGGTTAGGGTTAGGGTTAGGGTTGGTGTTAGGGTTAGGGTTAGGGTTAGGGTTAGGGTTAGGGTTAGGGTTAGGGTTAGGGTTATGTTACCCCGAGCACTACCCCTCGCCCTAGGCCTACGCCTAGCACTAACTCTGGTCCTACCCCTACCCCTGGCCCTACAGCTCCCCCTACAAATAGGCCCACCCCCATCCCTACCCCTAGCCACAGCTCCCACTCCTGGCACTAGGCCTACTCCGAGGTTTACCTCGACACCCACCCCTTGCTCTATGCCTACCCCAGCGCTACGCCTACCGCTCCCACTAGCCCTAGCTCGGGCAGTAGACCAACGCCCATGGCTCCCTCTAGTCCGAGGCCTAGAACTTGCCCTTCGCTGACCAGTACACCTTGCCCTTGTTAGGGTTAGGGTTAGGGTTAGGGTTAGGGTTAGGTTTAGAATTAGGGTTAATGTTAGGTTTAGGGTTAGGGTTAGGGTTAGAATCAGGGTTAGGGTTGGTGTTAGGGTTAGGGTTAGGTTAGGGTTAGGGTTAGGGTTAGGGTTAGGGTTTAGGGTTAGGGTTAAGGTTAGGTTAGGGTTAGGGTTAGGGTTAGGGTTAGGGTTTAGGGTTAGGGTTAGGGTTAGGGTTGGTGTTAGGGTTAGGGTTAGGATTAGGGTTAGGGTTGCGGTTAGGTTTATGGTTAGGGTTAGGGTTAGTGTTAGGGTTAGGTTTGGTGTTAGGGTTAGGGTTAGGGTTAGAGTTAGGGTTGGTGTTAGGGTTAGGGTTAGGGTTAGGGTTAGGGTTGGTGTTAGGGTTAGGGTTAGGGTTAGGGTTAGGGTTGGTGTTAGGTATAGGGTTAGTGTTAGGGTTAGGGTTAGGGTTAGGGTTGGTGTTAGGTTTAGGGTTAGGGTTAGGGTTAGTGTTAGGGTTAGGGTTAGGGTTAGGTTACCTCGAGCACTACCCCTCCCCCTAGGCCTACGCCTAGCACTACCTTTGGTCCTTCCCCTACCCCTGGCCCTACAGCTCCCCCTACCCATAGGCCCACCCCCATCCCTACTCCTAGCCACAGCTCCCACTCCTGGACCTAGGCCTACTCCGAGGTTTACCCCGACACACACCCCTTGCCCTTTGCCTACCACAGCGCTACGCCTACCGCTCCCACTAGCCCTACCTCGGGCCCTAGACCAACGCCCAGTGCTCACTCTAGTCCGAAGCCTAGCACTTGCCCGTCACCGACCAGTACACCTTGCCCTACCGATAGCCAGATCACTAACACTTGTCCTGCGAAATCACACTGGACCCACCATTAGCCACACCCTAATCCAGCCCTACACCTGTTCTGAGTCTTAGGACTACCCGGAGCCCTCCCGTGACACCTACCCGTAGCCCTCGGCCAACCCCTACCACTACCACTAGTCCTAGGCTTAACATGAGCCCTAACCCTAACACTGCCCGTGGGCCTCTGCCAACCACTAGCCCTTCACCTAACCCTACCCAGAGCACTACTCCTCGCCCTAGGCTTACGCCTAGCACTACCTCTGGTCCTACCCCTACCCCTGGTTCTACAGCTCCCCCTACTTATAGGCCCACCCCCATCCCTACCCCTAGCCACAGCTCCCTCTCCTGGCCCTAGGCCTACTCCGAGGTTTACCTCGACACCCACCCCTTGCCCTATGCCTACCCCAGCGCTACGCCTACTGCTCTCACTAGCCCTAGCTCGGGACCTAGACCAACGCCCATGGTTCCCTGTAGTCCGAGGCCTAGAACGTGCCCGTCGCTGACCAGCACACCTTGCCCTTGTTAGGGTTAGGGTTAGGGTTAGGGTTAGGATAAGGGTTTAGGGTTAGGGTTAGGGTTAGGGATGGTGTTAGGGTTAGGGTTAGGGTTAGGGTTAGGGTTAGGGTTGGTGTTAGGTTTAGGGTTAGCGTTAGCGTTAGGGTTAGGTTTAGGGTTGGTTTTAGGGTTAGGGTTAGGGTTAGGGTTAGGGTTAGGATAAGGGTTAGGGTTCGTTTAGGGTTAGGGTTAGGGTTAGGGTTAGGGTTGGTGTTAGGGTTAGGGTTAGGGTTAGGGTTAGGGTTGGTGTTAGGTATAGGGTTAGGGTTAGTGTTAGGGTTAGGGTTAGGGTTGGTGTTAAGGTTAGGGTTAGGGTTAGGGTTAGTGTTAGGGTTAGGGTTAGGGTTACGGTTAGGATTAGGGTTCGGGTTGGTGTTAGGGTTAGGGTTAGGGTTGGTGTTAGGTATAGGGTTAGGGTTAGGGTTAGGGTTAGGTTTAGGGTTAGGGTTTGTGTTAGGGTTAGGGTTAAGGTTAGGGTTAGGGTTGGTGTTAGGGTTAAGGTTAGGGTTAGGATTAGGGTTAGGGTTGGTGTTAGGGTTAGGGTTACGGTTAGAGTTAGGGTTTGTGTTATGGTTAGGGTTAGGGTTAGGGTTAGTTTTAGGGTTAGGGTTGGTGTTAGGGTTAGGGTTAGGGTTAGGTTTAGGGTTGGTGTTAGGTATAGGGTTAGTGTTAGGGTTAGGGTTAGGGTTAGGGTTGGTGTTAGGGTTAGGGTTAGGGTTAGGGTTAGTGTTAGGGTTAGGGTTAGGGTTAGGTTACCCCGAGCACTACCCTTCGCCCTAGGCCTACGCCTAGAACTACCTCTGGTCCTACACCTACCCCTGGCCCTACAGATTCCCCTACCCATAGGCCCACCCCTATCCCTACCCTTAGCCACAGCTCCCACTTTTGGTCCTAGGCCTACTCTGAGGTTTACACCGACACCCACCCCTTGCCCTTTGCCTACCCCAGCGCTACGCCTACCGCTCCCACTAGCCCTACCTCGGGCCCTAGACCAACGCCCAGTGCTCACTCTAGTCCGAAGCCTCGCACTTGCCCAACGCCGACCAGTACACCTTGCCCTACCGATAGCCAGAGCACTAACCCGTGTCCTACGAAATCACCCTGGACCCACCATTAGCCACACCCTAATCCAACCCTACATCCGTTTTAAGTCCTAGGACTACCCGGAGCCCTCCCGTGACACCTACCCGTAGCCCTCGGCCATCCCCTACCACTACCACTAGTCCTAGGCCTAACATGATCCCTAACCCTAACACTGCCCTTGGGCCTCAGGTAACCACTAGCTTTTCACCATCCCTACCCAGAGCACTACCCCTCGCCCTAGGCCTACGCCTAGCACTACATCTGGTCCTACCCCTACAACTGGCCCTACAGCTCTCCCTACCCATAGGCCCACCCCACCCCTACCCCTAGCCACTGTTCCCACTCCTGGCCCTAGGCCTACTCCGAGGTTTACCTCGACACCCACCCCTTGCTCTATGCCTACCCCAGCGCTACGCCTACCGCTCCCAATAGCCCTAGCTCGGGCAGTAGACCAACTCCCATGGCTCCCTCTAGTCCGAGGCCTAGAACTTGCCCGTCGCTGACCAGTACACCTTGCCCTTGTTAGGGTTAGGGTTAGGGTTAGGTTTAGGGTTAGGATTAGGGTTAGGGTTAGGGTTAGGGTTAGGGTTAGTGTTAGGTTTAGGGTTAGGGTTAGGGTTAGAATCAGGGTTAGGTTTGGTGTTAGGGTTAGGGTTAGGTTAGGGTTAGGGTTATTGTTAGGGTTAGGGTTAGGGTTAGGTTACCCTGTGCACTACCTCTCGCCCTAGGCCTACGCCTAGCACTACCTCTGGTCCTACCCCTACCTCTGGCCCTACAGCTCCTCCTACCTATGGGCCCACCCCCATCCCTACCCTTAGCCACAACTCCAACTCCTGGCCCAAAGCCTACTTTGAAGTTTAACCTGACACCCACCCCTTGCCCTATGCCTACCCCAGCGCTACGCCTACCGCTCCCACTAGCCCTAGCTCGGGCCCTAGACCAACGCCCAGTGCTCCCTCTAGTCAGAGGCCTACCACTTGCCCGAGGCCGACCAGTACACCTTGCCCTACCGTTAGCCAGAGCAGTAACCTGTGTCCTACGAAATCACCCTTGACCCACCCTTACCACACCCTAATCCAGCCCTACACCTGTTCCGAGTCCTAGGACTACCCGGAGCCCTCCCGTGACACCTACCCCTAGCCCTCGGCCAACCCCTACCACTACCACTAGTCCTAGGTTTAACATGAGCCCTAACCCTAACACTGCCCGTGGGCCTCTGCCAACCACTAGCCCTTTAACTAACCCTACCCCGAGCACTACCCCTCGCCCTAGGCCTACGCCTAGCACTACCTCTGGTCCTACCGCTACCCCTGGCCCTACAGCTCCCCCTACTCATGGGCCCACCCCCATCCCTACCCCTAGCCACAACTCCAACTCCTGGGCCAAAGCCTACTCCGAGGTTTACCTCGACACCCACCCCTTGCCCTATGCCTACCCCAGTGCTACGCCTACCGCTCCTACTAGCCCTAGCTCGGGCCCTAGACCAACACCCTGTGCTCCCTCTAGTCCGAGGCCTACCACTTGCTTGACCCCGACCAGTACACCTTGCCCTACCGTTAGCCATAGCACTAACCCGTGTTTTATGAAATCACCCTGGACCCACCCTTACCACACCCTAATCCAGCCCTACACCCGTTCCGAGTCCTAGGATTACCCGTAACCCTCCCGTGACACCTACCCCGAGCCCTCGGCCAACCCCTACCACTACCACTAGTCCTAGGCCTAACATGAGCCCTAACCGTAACACTGCCCGTGAGCCTCAGCTAACCACTAGCCCTTCACCATCCCTACCCAGAGCACTACCCCTCGCCCTAGGCCTACGCCTAGCACTACCTCTGGTCCTACCGCTACCCCTGGCCCTACAGTTCCCCATAACCATAGGTCCACCCAAGTCCCTACCCCTAGCCACAGCTCCAACTCTTGGCACTAGGCCTACTCCGAGGTTTACCTCGACACCCACCCCTTGCCCTATGCCTACCCCAGCGCTACGCCTATCGCTACCACTAGCCCTAGCTCGGGCCCTAGACCAACGCCCAGTACTCATCTAATCCGAGGCCTAGCACTTGCCCATCCCCGACCAGTACACCTTGCCCTACTGTTAGCAGAGCACTAACCCGTGTCCTACGAAATCACCCTGGACCCACCCTTACCACACCCTAATCCAGCCCTACACCTGTTCCGAGTCCTAGGACTACCCGGAGCGCTCCCGTGACACCTACCCCTAGCCCTCGGCCAACCCCTACCACTACCACTATTCCTAGGGTTAACATGAGCCCTAACCCTAACACTGCCCGTGGGCCTCTGCCAACCACTAGCCCTTCAACTAACCCTACCCCGAGCACTACCCCTCGCCCTAGGCCTACGCCTATCACTACCTCTGGTCCTACACCTACACCTGGCCCTACAGCTCCCCCTACCAAATAGGCCCACCCCCACGCCTACCCCTAGCCACAGCTCCCACTCCTGGCCCTAGGCCAACTCCGAGGTTTACCTCGACACCCACCCCTTGACCTATGCCTACCCCAGCGCTACGCCTACCGCTCCCACTATCCCTAGCTCGGGCAGTAGACCAACACCCATGGCTCCCTCTAGTCCGAGGCCTAGAACTTGCCCGTCGCTGACCAGTACACCTTGCCCTTTTTAGCGTTAGGGTTAGGGTTAGGGTTAGGGTTAGTGTTAGGGTTTAGGGTTAGGGTTAGGGTTAGGGTTGGTGTTAGGGTTAGGGTTAGGGTTAGGGTTAGGGTTATGGTTAGGGTTAGGGTTAGGGTTATGTTACCCCGAGCACTACCCCTCGCCCTAGGCCTACGCCTAGCACTAACTCTGGTCCTACCCCTACCCCTGGCCCTACAGCTCCCCCTACAAATAGGCCCACCCCCATCCCTACCCCTAGCCACAGCTCCCACTCCTGGCACTAGGCCTACTCCGAGGTTTACCTCGACACCCACCCCTTGCTCTATGCCTACCCCAGCGCTACGCCTACCGCTCCCACTAGCCCTAGCTCGGGCAGTAGACCAACGCCCATGGCTCCCTCTAGTCCGAGGCCTAGAACTTGCCCGTCGCTGACCAGTACACCTTGCCCTTGTTAGGGTTAGGGTTAGGGTTAGGGTTAGGGTTAGGTTTAGAATTAGGGTTAATGTTAGGTTTAGGGTTAGGGTTAGGGTTAGAATCAGGGTTAGGGTTGGTGTTAGGGTTAGGGTTAGGTTAGGGTTAGGGTTAGGGTTAGGGTTAGGGTTTAGGGTTAGGGTTAAGGTTAGGTTAGGGTTAGGGTTAGGGTTAGGGTTAGGGTTTAGGGTTAGGGTTAGGGTTAGGGTTGGTGTTAGGGTTAGGGTTAGGATTAGGGTTAGGGTTGCGGTTAGGTTTATGGTTAGGGTTAGGGTTAGTGTTAGGGTTAGGTTTGGTGTTAGGGTTAGGGTTAGGGTTAGGGTTAGTTTTAGGTTTAGGGTTAGGGTTAGGGTTAGGTTTGGTGTTAGGGTTAGGTTTAGGGTTAGGGTTAGTTTTAGGTTTAGGGTTAGGGTTAGGGTTAGGTTACTTCGAGCAATACCCCTCTCCCTAGGCCTACGCCTGGCACTACCTCTGGTCCTACCTCTACCCCTGGTCCTACATCTCCCCCTACCCATAGGCCCACCGCCATCCCTACCCCTAGCCACAGCTCCCACTCCTGGTCCTTGGCCTACTCCGAGGTTTACCCCGAAACACACCCCTTGCCCTTTGCCTACCCCAGCGCTACGTCTCCCGCTCCCACTAGCCCTACCTCGGGCCCTAGACCAACGCCCAGTGCTCACTATAGTCAGAAGCCTAGCACTTGCCCGTCACCGACCAGTACACCTTGCTCTACCGATATCCAGAGCACTAACCCTTGTCCTACGAAATCACCCTGGACCCACTATTAGCCACACCCTAATCATGCCCCACATCCGTTCGGAGTCCTAGGACTACCCAGAGCCCTCCCGTGACACCTACCCCTAGCCATCGGCCATTTCCTACCACTACCACTAGTCCTAGGCCTAACATGAGCCCTAACCCTAACACTGTCCGTGGGCCTCTGCCAACCACTAGCCCTTCACCTAACCCTACCCCGAGCACTACCAATCGCCCTAGGCCTACGCCTACCAGTACCTCTGCTTCTACCCCTACCCTTGGCTCTACAGCTCCCCCTACCCATAGACCCACCCCAATCCCTACCCCTAGCCACAACTCCAACTCCTGGCCCAAAGCCTACACCGAGGTTTACCCCAACACCCACCCCTTGCCCTATGCCTACCCCAGTGCTACGCCAACCGCTCCCACTAGCCCTAGCTCGGGCCCTAGACCAAAGCCCTGTGCTCTCTCTAGTCCGAGGCCTACCACTTGCCCGACGCCGACCAGTACACCTTGCCCTACCGTTAGCCATAGCACTAACCCGTGTTTTATGAAATCACACTGGACCCACCCTTACCACACCCTAATCCAGCCCTACACCCGTTCGAGTCCTAGGATTACCCGTAGCCCTCCCGTGACACCTACCCCGAGCCCTCGGCCAACCCCTACCACTACCACTAGTCCTAGGCCAACATGAGCCCTAACCGTAACACTGCCCGTGGGCCTCAGCTAACGACTAGCCCTTCACCATCCCTACCCAGAGCACTACCCCTCGCCCTAGGCCTACGCCTAGCACTACCTCTGGTCCTACCCCTACACCTGGCCCTACAGCTCCCCCTACCCATAGGCCCACCCCCACGCCTACCCCTAGCCACAGCTCCCACTCCTGGCCCTAGGCCTACTCCGAGGTTTACCTCGACACCCACCTTTTGCCCTATGCCTACCCCAGCGCTACGTATACCGCTCCCACTAGCCCTAGCTCGGGCAGTAGACCAACGCCCATGGCTCCCTCTAGTACGAGGCCTAGAACTTGCTCGTCGCTGACCAGTACACCTTGCCCTTGTTAGCGTTAGGGTTAGGGTTAGGGTTAGGGTTAGTGTTAGGGTTTAAAGTTAGGGTTAGGGTTAGGGTTGGTGTTAGGGTTACGGTTATGGTTAGGGTTAGGTTTGGTGTTAGGTATAGGGATAGGGTTAGTGTTAGTGTTAGGGATAGGGTTGGTGTTAGGGTTAGAGTTACGGTTAGGTTTATGGTTAGGGTTAGGGTTAGGGTTATGTTACCCCGAGGACTACCCCTCGCCCTAGGCCTACGCCTAGCACTAACTCTGGTCCTACCCCTACCCCTGGCCCTACAGCTCCCCCTACAAATAGGCCCACCCCCATCCCTACTCCTAGCCACAGCTCCCACTCCTGGTCCTAGGCCTACTCCGAGGTTTACCCCGACACCCACCCCTTGCCCTTTGCCTACCCCAGCGCTACGCCTACCGCTCCCACTAGCCCTACCTCGGGCCCTAGACCAACGCCCAGTGCTCACTCTAGTCCAAAGCCTAGCACTTGCCCGTCACCGTCCAGTACACCTTGCCCTACCGATAGGCAGAACACTAACCCTTGTTCTACGAAATTACCCTGGAAACACCATTAGCCACACCCTAATCATGCCCCACATCCGTTCGGAGTCCTAAGACTACCCGGAGCCCTCCCGTGACACCTACCCCTAGCCCTCGGCCATCCCCTACCACTACCACTAGTCCTAGGCCTAACATGAGCCCTAACCCTAACACAGCCCGTGGGCCTCTGCCAACCACTACCCCTTCACCTAACCCTACCCCGAGCACTACCCCTCGCCCTAGGCCTACACCTAGCACTACCTCTGGTCCTACCCCTACCCCTGGCTCTACAGCTCCCTCTACCCATAGGCCCACCCCGTCCCTACCCCTAGCCACAACTCCAACTCCTGGCCCAAAGCTTACTCCGAGGTTTACCCCGACACCCACCCTTTGCCCTTTGCCTACCCAGCGCTACGCCTACATCTCCCATTAGCCCTACCTCGGGCCCTAGACCAACGCCCAGTGCTCACTCTAGTCCGAAGTCTAGCACTTGCACGTCGCCGACCAGTACACCTTGCCCTACCGATAGCCAGAGCACTAACCCGTGTCCTACGATATCACCCTGGACCCACCATTAGTCACACCCTAATCCAGCCCTACACCCGTTCCGAGTCTTAGGACTACCCGGGGCCCTCCCGTGACACCTACCCCTAGCCCTCGGCCAACCCCTACCACTACCACTAGTCCTAGGCCTAACATGAGCCCTAAGACTAACACTGCCCGTGGGCCTCTGCCAACCACTAGCCCATCACCTAACCCTACCCAGAGCACTACCCTTCGCCCTAGGCCTACGCCTAGGACTACCTCTGGTCCTACCGCTACCCCTGGCCCTACAGCTCCCCCTACACATAGGCCCACCCAAATCCCTATCCCTAGCCACACCTCCAACTCCTGGCACTAGGCCTACTCCGAGGTTTACCCCGACACCCACTACTTGCCGTATGCCTACCCCAGCACTACGCCTATCACTCCCACTAGCCCTAGCTCGGGCCCTAGACCAACGCCCAGTGCTCATCTAGTCGGAGGCCTAGCACTTGCCCGTCGCCGACCAGTACACCTTGAACTACCATTAGCCAGAACACTAAGCCGTGTCCTATGAAATCACGTGGACCCACCATTAGTCACACCCTAATCCAGCACTACACCCGTTCCGAGTCCTAGGACTACCCGGGGCCCTCCCGTGACACCTACCCCTAGCCCTCGGCCAACCCCTACCACTACCACTAGTCCTAGGCCTAACATGAGCCCTAAGACTAACACTGCCCGTGGGCCTCTGCCAACCACTAGCCCTTCACCTAACCCTACCCCGAGCACTACCCCTCGCCCTAGGCCTATGCCTAGCACTACCTCTGGTTCTACCCCTACCCCTGGCCCTACAGCTCCCCCTACCCATGGGCCCACCACCATCACTACCCCTAGCCACAACTCAAATTCCTGGCCAAAAGCCTACTCCGAAGTTTACCCCAACACCCACCCCTTGCCCTATGCCTACCCCATCGCTACGCCTACCGCTCCTACTAGCCCTAGCTCGGGAGCTAGACCAACGCCCAGTGCTCCCTTTATTCAGAGGCCTACCACTTGCCTGAGGCCGACCAGTACACCTAGCCCTTGTTAGGGTTAGGGTTAGGATTAGGGTTAGGGTTAGGGTTAGGATTAGGGTTTAGGGTTAGGGTTAGGGTTAGGGTTGGTGTTAGGGTTAGGGTTAGGTTTAGGTTTAGGGTTAGGGTTGGTGTTAGGGTTAGGGTTAGGGTTAGGGTTAGGATTATGGTTAGGTTGGTGTTAGGGTTAGAGTTAGGGTTAGGGTTAGGGTTGGTGTTAGGTATAGGGTTAGGGTTAGGGTTAGGGTTAGGGTTGGTGTTAAGGTTAGGGTTAGGGTAAGGGTTAGTGTTAGGGTTAGGGTTAGGGTTAGGGTTAGGATAAGGGTTAGGGTTGGTGTTAGGGTTAGGGTTAGGGTTAGGGTTAGGATTAGGGTTAGGGTTGGTGTTAGGGTTAGAGTTAGGGTTAGGGTTAGGGTTGGTGTTAGGTATAGGGTTAGGGTTAGGGTTAGGGTTAGGGTTGGTGTTAGAGTTAGGGTTAGGGTAAGGGTTAGTGTTAGGGTTAGGGTTAGGGTTAGGGTTAGGATTAGGGTTAGGGTTGGTGTTAGGGTTAGGGTTAGAGTTCGGGATAGGGTTGGTGTTAGGTATAGGGTTAGGGTTAGGGTTAGGGTTAGGGTTGGTGTTAGGGTTAGGGTTAGGGTTAGGGTTAGGGTTGGTGTTAGGTTTAGGGTTAGGGTTAGGTTTAGGGTTAGGGTTGGTGTTAGGGTTAGCGTTAGGGTTAGAGTTAGGGTTGGTGTTAGGGTTAGGGTTACGGTTAGGGTTAGGGTTAGGGTTGGTGTTAGGGTTAGGGTTAGGGTTAGGGTCAGGGTTGGTGTTAGGTATCGGGTTAGAGTTAGGGTTGGTGTTAGGGTTAGGGTTAGGTTTAGGGTTGGTGTTAGGGTTAGGGTTAGGTTACCCCGAGCAGTACCCCTCGCCCTAGGCCTACGCCTAGCACTACCTCTGGTCCTACACCTACCCCTGTCCCTACAGCTCCCCCTACGCATAAGCCCACCCCCACCCCTACCCCTAGCCACAGCTCCCACTCCTGGTCCTAGGTCTACTCCGAGGTTACCCCGACACCCACCCCTTGCCCTTTGCCTACCCCAGCGCTACGCCTACCGCTCCCACTAGCCTACCTCGTGCCCTAGACCAACGCCCTGTGCTCACTCTAGTCCGAAGCCTAGCACTTGCCCGTCGCCAAGCAGTACACCTTGCCCTACCGATAGCCAGAGCACTAACCCGTGTCCTACGAAATCACACTGGACCCACCATTAGCCACACCCTAATCCAGCCCTACATCCGTTCGGAGTCCTAGGACTACCCGGAGCCCTCCCGTGACAGTTACCCCTAGACCTCGCCCATCCCCTACCACTACCACTAGTCCTAGGCCTAATATGAGCCCTAACCCTAACACTGCCCGTGGGCCTCTGCCAACCACTAGCCCTTCACCTAACCCTACCCCGAGCGCTACCCCTCGCCCTAGGCTTACGCGTAGCACTACCTCTGGTCCTACCCCTACCCGAGGCCCTACAGCTCCCCCTATTTATATGCCCACCCCCATCCCTACCCCTAGCCACAGCTCCCACTCCTGGCCCTAGGTCTACTCCGAGGTTTACCTCGACACCCACCCCTTGCCCTATGCCTACCCCAGCGTCACGCCTACCGCTCCCACAGCCCTAGCTCGGGCCCTAGACCAACGCCCATGGCTCCCTCTAGTCCGAGGCCTAGAACTTGCCCGTCGCTGACCAGTACACCTTGCTCTTGTTAGGGTTAGGGTTAGGGTTAGGGTTAGGGTTAGGGTTGGATTAGGGTTTAGGGTTAGGGTTAGGGTTAGGGTTGGTGTTAGGGTTAGGGTTAGGGTTAGGGTTGGTGTTAGGTTTAGGGTTAGGGTTAGGGTTAGGGTTGGTGTTAGGGTTAGGGTTAGGGTTAGGGTTAGGGTTAGGATTAGGGTTAGGGTTGGTGTTAGGGTTAGGGTTAGGGTTAGGGTTAGGGTTAGGGTTGGTGTTAGGGTTAGGGTAAGGGTTAGGTTAGGGTTGGTGTTAGGTATAGTGTTAGGGTTAGGGTTAGGGTTAGGGTTAGGGTTGGTGTTGGGGTTAGGGTTAGGGTAAGGGTTAGTGTTAGGGTTAGGGTTTGGGGTGGGGTTAGGATTAGGGTTAGGGTTGGTGTTAGGTTTAGGGTTAGGGTTAGGGTTGGTGTTAGGTATAGGGTTAGGGTTAAAGTTAGGGTTAGGGTTAGGGTTAGGGTTGATGTTAGGGTTAGGGTTAGGGTTAGG
The DNA here is from genome assembly GCF_964194185.1 of Rhinolophus hipposideros. Classification (NCBI taxonomy): domain Eukaryota; kingdom Metazoa; phylum Chordata; class Mammalia; order Chiroptera; family Rhinolophidae; genus Rhinolophus; species Rhinolophus hipposideros. Next base: position 743,403 of record NW_027668989.1, read on the forward strand.
GTTAGGTTTGGTGTTAGGGTTAGGGTTAGGATTAGGATTAGGGTTAGGGTTGGTGTTAGGGTTAGGGTTAGGGTTAGGGTTAGGGTTTGTGTTAGGGTTAGGGTTAGGGTTAGGGTTAGGTTTAGGGTTAGGGTTAGGGTTAGGGTTGGTGTTAGGGTTAGGGTTAGGGTTAGAGTTAGGGTTGGTGTTAGTTATAGGGTTAGGGTTAGGGTTAGGGTTAGGGTTAGGGTTGGTGTTAGGGTTAGGTTTAGGGTTAGTGTTAGTGTTAGGGTTAGGGTTAGGGTTAGGTTACCCCGAGCACTACCCCTAGCCCTAGGCCTACGCCTAGCACTACCTCTGGTCCTACCTTTACCCCTGTCCCTACAGCTCCCCCTACCCATAGGCCCACCCCCATCCCTACCGCTAGCCACAGCTCCCACTCCTGGTCCTAAGCCTACTCCGAGGTTTACCCCGACACCCACCCCTTGCCCTTTGCCTACCCCAGCGCTTCGCCTACCGCTCCCACTAGCCCTACCTCGGGCCCTAGACCAACGCCCAGTGCTCACTCTATTCCTTAGCCTAGCACTTGCCCGTCGCCAACCGGTACACCTTGCCCTACCGATAGCCAGAGCACTAACCAGTGTCCTACGAAATCACCCTGGACCCACCATTAGCCACACCCTAATCCAGCGCTACATCCGTTCGAAGTCCTAGGACTACCCGGAGCCATTTCGTGACACCTACCCCTAGCCCTCGGCCAACCCCTACCACTACCACTAGTCCTAGTCTTAACATGAGCCCTAACCCTAACACTGCCCGTGGGCCTCTGCCAAACACTAGCCCTTCAACTAACCCTACCCCGAGCACTACCCCTCGCCCTAGGCCTTCGCCTAGCACTACCTCTGGTCCTACCACTACCCCTGGCCCTACAGCTCCCCCTACCCATAGGCCCACCCTCACCCCTACCCCTAGCCACAGCTCCAACTCCTGGCCCTAGGCCTACTCCGAGGTTTACCTCGACACACACCCCTTGCCCTATGCCTACCCCAGCGCTACGCCTACCGCTCTCACTAGCCCTAGCTCGGGCCCTAGACCAACGCCCATGGCTCCCTCTAGTCCGAGGCCTAGAACTTTCCCGTCGCTGACCAGTACACCTTGCTCTTGTTAGGGTTAGGGTTAGGGTTAGGGTTGGATTAGGGTTTAGGGTTAGGGTTAGGGTTAGGGTTGGTGTTAGGGTTAGGGTTAGGGTTAGGGTTAGGGTTGGTGTTAGGTTTAGGGTTAGGGTTAGGGTTAGGGTTGGTGTTAGGGTTAGGGTTAGGGTTAGGGTTGGGGTTAGGGTTAGGATTAGGGTTAGGGTTGGTGTTAGGGTTAGGGTTAGGGTTAGGGTTTGTGTTAGGGTTAGGGCAAGGGTTAGGGTTAGGGTTGGTGTTAGGTATACTGTTAGGGTTAGGGTTAGGGTTGGTGTTAGGGTTAGGGTTAGGGTAAGGGTTAGTGTTAGGGTTAGGGTTTGGGGTGGGGTTAGGATTAGGGTTAGGGTTGGTGTTAAGGTTAGGGTTAGGGTTAGGGTTAGGGTTGGTGTTAGGTATAGGGTTAGGGTTAGGGTTAGGGTTAGGGTTAGGTTAGGGTTGGTGTTAGGCATAGGGTTAGGGTTAGGGTTAGGGTTAGGGTTGGTGTTAGGGTTAGGGTTAGGGTTAGGGTTAGGGTTGGTGTTAGGGTTAGGGTTAGGGTTAGGATTAGGGTTAGGGTTGGTGTTAGGGTTAGGGTTAGGGTTAGGGTTGGTGTTAGGGTTAGGGTTAGGGTTAGGGTTAGGGTTAGGGTTAGGGTTGGTGTTAGGGTTAGGGTTAGGGTTAGGGTTAGAGTTAGGGTTGGTGTTAGGTATAGGGTTAGGGTTAGGGTTAGGGTTAGGGTTGGTGTTAGGGTTAGGGTTAGGGTTAGGGTTAGGGTTGGTGTTAGGTTTAGGGTTAGGGTTACGGTTAGGGTTAGGGTTAGGGTTGGTGTTAGGGTTAGGGTTAGGGTTAGGGTTAGGGTTAGGGTTGGTGTTAGGTTTAAGGTTAGGGTTAGGGTTAGGGTTAGGTTTAGGGTTTAGGGTTAGGGTTAGGGTTAGGGTTGGTGTTAGGGTTAGGGCTTGGGTGGGTTAGGGTTGGTGTTAGGTTTAGGGGTAGGTTAGGGTTAGGGTTAGGGTTGGTGTTAGGGTTAGGGTTAGTGTTAGGATTAGGGTTAGGTTTACGGTTAGGTTACCCCGAGCACTACCCCTCGCCCTAGGCATACCACTGGCACTACCTCTGGTCCTACCCCTACCCCTGGCCCTACAGCTCCCCCTACCCATAGGCCCACTTCCATCCTTACCCCTAGACACAGCTCCCACTCCTGGTCCTAGGCCTACTCCGAGGTTTACCCCGACACCCACCCCTTGCCCTTTGCCTACCATAGCGCTACGTCTACCGCTCCCAATGGCCCTACCTCGGGCCCTAGACCAACGCCCAGTGCTCACTGTAGTCCGAGCCTAGCACTTGCCCGTCACCGACCAATACACCCTGCCCTACCGAAATCCAGATCACTAACCCTTGTCCTACGAAATCACCCTGGACCCACCATTAGCCACACCCTAATCATGCCCCACATCCGTTCGGAGTCCTAGGACTACCCGGAGCCCTCCCGTGACACCTAACCTAGCCCTCGGCTATCCCCTGCCACTACCACTAGTCCTAGGCCTAACATGAGCCCTAACCCTAACACTGTCCGTGGGCCTCTGCCAACCACTAGCCCTTCACCTAATTCTACCCCGAGCACTATCCCTCGCCCTAGGCTTACGCCCAGCACTACCTCTGGTCCTACCCCTACCCCTGGCCCTACAGCTCCCCCTACTAATAGGCCCAACCCCATCCCTACCCCTAGCCACAACTCCAACCTCTGGCCCAAAGCCTACTCCGAGGTTTACCCCAACACCCACCCATTGCCCTATGCCTACCCCAGCGCTACGCCTATCGTTCCCACTAGCCCTAGCTCGGGCCCTAGACCAAAGCCCAGTGCTCATCTAGTCCGAGGCCTAGCACTTGCCCGACGCCGACCAGTACACCTTGCCCTACCGTTAGCCAAAGCAGTAACCCGTGTCCTACGAAATCACCCTGGACCCACCCTTACCACACCCTAATCCAGCCCTACAATTTTCTGAGTCCTAGGACTACCCGGAGCCCTCCCGTGACACCTACCCCTAGCCCTCGGCCAACCCCTTCCACTACCACTAGTCCTAGGCTTAACATGAGCCCTAACCCTAAGACTGCCCGTAGGCTTCTGCCAACCACTAGCCGTTAAACTAACCCTACCCCGAGCACTACCCCTCGCCCTAGGCCTACGCCTAGCACTACCTCTGGTCCTACCCCTACCCCTAGCCCTACAGCTCCCCCTACTCCTGGGCCAACCCCCATCCCTACCCCTAGCCAAAACTCCAACTCCTGGCCCAAAGCCTACTCCGAAGTTTACCCCGACACAAACCCTTTGCCCTATGCCTATCCCAGCGCTATGCCTACCGCTCCCACTAGCCCTAGCTCGGGCCCTAGACCAACGCCCAGTGCTCTCTCTAGTCAGGCCTACCACTTGCCCGAGGCCGACCAGTACACCTTGCCCTACCGTTAGCCAGAGCAGTAACCCGTGTCCTACGAAATCACCCTGGACCCACACTTACCACACCCTAATACAGCCCTACATCTGTTCCGAGTCCTAGGACTACCCGGAGACATTTCGTGACACCTCCCCTAGTCCTCGGCCAACCCCTACCACTACCACTAGTCCTAGGCTTAACATGAGCCCTAACCCTAACACTGCCCGTGGGCCTCTGCCAAACACTAGCCCTTCAACTAACCCTACCCCGAGCACTACCCCTCGCCCTAGGCCTACGCCTAGCACTACCTCTGGTCCTACCAGTACCCCTGGCCCTACAGCTCCCCCTAACCATAGGCCCACCCCCAACCCTACCACTAGCCACAGCTCCCACTCCTGGCCCTAGGCCTACTCCGAGATTTACCTCGACACCCACCCCTTGCCCCATGCCTACCCCAGCGCTACGCCTACCGCTCTCACTAGCCCTAGCTCGGGCCCTAGACCAACGCCCATGGCTCCCTCTAGTCCGAGGCCTAGAACTTGCCAGTCGCTGACCAGTACACCTTGCCCTTGTTAGGGTTAGGGTTAGGGTTAGGGTTAGGGTTAGGGTTAGGGTTAGGGTTAGTATTAGGGTTTAGGGTTAGGGTTAGGGTTAGGGTTGGTGTTAGGTTTAGGGTTAGGGTTAGGGTTAGGGTTCGTGTTAGGTTTAGGGTTAGGGTTAGGGTTAGGGTTAGGGTTAGGGTTAGGGTTGGTGTTAGGGTTAGGGTTAGGGTTAGGGTTAGGGTTAGGATTAGGTTTAGGGTTGGTGTTAGGGTTAGGGTTAGGGTTATGGTTAGGGTTAGGGTTAGGGTTAGGGTTAGGATTAGGGTTAGGTTTGGTGTTAGGGTTAGGGTTAGGGTTAGGGTTATGGTTGGTGTTAGGCATAGGGTTGGGGTTAGGGTTAGGGTTTGGGTTAGGGTTGGTGTTAGGGTTAGGTTTAGGGTTAGGGTTGGTGTTAGGGTTAGGGTTAGGGTTAGGATTAAAGTTAGGGTTGGTGTTAGGGTTAGGGTTAGGGTTAGGGTTAGGGTTGGTGTTAGGGTTAGGGTTAGGGTTAGGGTTAGGGTTAGGGTTAGGGTTGGTGTTAGGGTTAGGGTTAGGGTTAGGGTTAGGGTTGTTGTTAGGTATAGGGTTAGGTTTAGGGTTAGGGTTAGGTTTAGGGTTGGTGTTAAAGTTAGGGTTAGGGTTAGGGTTAGTGTTAGTGTTAGGGTTAGGGTTAGGGTTAGGTTACCCCGAGCACTACCACTCGCCCTAGGCCTACGCCTAGCACTACCTCTGGTCCTACCCCTACCCCTGTCCCTACAGCTCCCCCTACCCATAGGCCCACCCCCATCCCTACCCCTAGCCACAGCTCCCACTCCTGGTCCTAGGCCTACTCCGAGGTTTACCCCGACACCCACCCCTTGCCCTTTGCCTACCCCAGCGCCATGCCTACCGCTCCCACTTGCCCTAGCTCGTGCCCTAGACCAACGCCCAGTGCTCACTCTAGTCCGAAGCCTAGCACTTGCCCGTCACCGACCAATACACCCTGCCCTACCGAAAGCCAGATCACTAACCCTTGTCCTACGAAATCACCCTTGACCCAACATTAGCCACACCCTAATCATGCCCCACATCCGTTAGGAGTCCTAGGACTACCCGGAGTCCTCCCGTGACACCTACCCCTAGCCCTCGGCTATCCCCTACCACTACCACTAGTCCTAGGCCTAACATGAGCCCTAACCCTAACACTGTCCGTGGGCCTCTGCCAACCACTAGCCCTTCACCTAACCCTACTCCGAGCACTACCCCTCGCCCTAGGCTTACGCCTAGCACTACCTCTGGTCCTACCCCTACCCCTGGCCCTACAGCTCCCCCTACTAATAGGCCCACCCCCATCCCTACCCCTAGCCACAACTCCAACCTCTGGCCCAAAGCCTACTCCGAGGTTTACCCCGACACCCACCCCTGCCCTATGCCTTCCCCAGCGCTACGCCTATCGCTCCCACTAGCCCTAGCTCGGGCCCTAGACCAAAGCCCAGTGCTCATCTAGTCCGAGGCCTAGCACTTGCCCGTCGCCGACCAGTACACCTTGCCCTACCGTTAGCCAGAGCAGTAACCCGTGTCCTACGAAATCACCCTGGACCCACCCTTACCACACCCTAATCCAGCCCTACACCTGTTCTGAGTCCTAGGACTACCCGGAGCCCTCCCGTGACACCTACCCCTAGCCCTCAGCCCACCCCTACCACTACCACTAGTCCAGGCTTAACATGAGCCCTAACCCTAACACTGCCCGTGGGCCTCTGCCAACCACTAGCCCTTCAACTAACCCTACCCCGAGCACTACCCCTCGCCCTAGGCTTACGCCTAGCACTACCTCTGGTCCTACCCCTACCCCTGGCCCTACAGCTCCCCCTAACCAGGGCCCACCCCCATCCCTACCCCTAGCCAAAACTCCAACTCCTGGCCCAAAACCTACTCCGAAGTTTACCCCGACACCCACCCCTTGCCCTATGCCTATCCCAGCGCTACGCCTACCGCTCCCACTAGCCCTAGCTCGGGCTCTAGACCAACGCCCAGTGCTCTCTCTAGTCAGAGGCCTACCACTTGCCCGAGGCCGACCAGTACACCTTGCCCTACCGTTAGCCAGAGCAGTAACCCGTGTCCTACGAAATAACCCTGGACCCACCCTTACCACACCCTAATACAGCCCTACACCTGTTCCGTGTCCTAGGACTACCCGGAGCCCTCCCGTGACACCTACCCCTAGCCCTCGGCCATCCTTTACTACTACCACTAGTCCTAGGCCTAACATGAGCCCTAACCGTAACACTGCCCGTGGGCCTCTGCCAACCACTAGCCCTTCACATAACTCTACCCCGAGCACTACCCCTCGCCCTAGGCCTACGCCTAGCACTACCTCAGGTCCTACCCCTACCCCTGGCCCTACAGCTCCCCCTACCCATAGGCCCACCCCCATCCCTACCCCTAGACACAACTCCAACTCCTGGCCCAAAGCCTACTCCGAGGTTTACCCCGACACCCACCCTTTGCCCTATGCCTACCCCAGTGCTACGCCTAACGCTCCCACTAGCCCTAGCTCGGGCCCTAGACCAACGCCCAGTGCTCCCTCTAGTCCGAGACCTACCACTTTCCCGACGCCGACCAGTACACCTTGCCCTACCTTTAGCCATAGCACTAACCCGTGTCCTACGAAATCACCCTGGACCCATCTTACCACACCCTAATACAGCCCTACACCTGTTCCGAGTCCTAGGACTACCCGGAGCCATTTCGTGACACCTACCCCTAGTCCTCGGCCAACCCCTACCACTACCACTCGTCCTAGGCTTAACATGAGCCCTAACACTAACACTGCCCGTGGGCCTCTGCCAAACACTAGCCCTTCAACTAACCCTACCCCGAGCACTACCCCTCGCCCTAGGCCTACGCCTAGCACTACCTCTGGTCCTACAACTACTCCTGGCCCTACAGCTCCCCCTACCCATAGGCCCACCCCCAACCCTACCACTAGCCACAGCTCCCACTCCAGGCCCTAGGCCTACTCCGAGGTTTACCTCGACACCCACCCCTTGCCCTATGCCTACCCCAGCGCTACGCCTAATGCTCTCACTAGCCCTAGCTCGGGCCCTAGACCAACGCCCATGGCTCCCTCTAGTCCGAGGCCTAGAACTTGCCCGTCGCTGACCAGTACACCTTGCCCTTGTTAGGGTTAGGGTTAGGGTTAGGGTTAGGGTTAGGATTAGGGTTTAGGGTTAGGGTTAGGGTTAGGGTTGGTGTTAGGGTTAGGGTTACGGTTAGGGTTAGGGTTGGTGTTAGGTTTAGGGTTAGGGTTAGGGTTAGGGTTAGGGTTAGGGTTGGTGTTAGGGTTAGGGTTAGGGTTAGGGTTAGGATTAGGGTTAGGGTTGGTGTTAGGGTTAGGGTTAGTGTTAGGGTTAGGGTTAGGGTTAGGGTTGGTGTTAGGGTTAGGGTTAGGCTTAGGGTTGGTGTTAGGTATAGGGTTAGGGTTAGGGTTAGGGTTAGGGTTGGTGTTAGGGTTAGGGTTAGGGTTAGGGTTAGGGTTAGGGTTGGTGTTAGGTTTAGGATTAGGGTTAGGGTTAGGGTTAGGTTTAGGGTTTAGGGTTAGGGTTAGGGTTAGGGTTGGTGTTAGGGTTAGGGTTTGGGTTAGGGTTAGGGTTAGGGTTAGGATTAGGGTTGGTGTTAGGGTTAGGGTTAGGGTTAGGGTTAGGGTTGGTGTTAGGTTTAGGGTTAGGGTTAGGGTTAGGGTTAGGGTTAGGGTTAGGGGTTAGGTTAGGGTTAGTGTTAGGCTTAGGGTTAGAGTTGGTGTTAGGGTTAGGGTTAGGTTTATGGTTAGGGTTAGGGTTAGAATTAGGGTTAGGGTTAGGGTTAGGGTTGGGGTTGCTGTTAGGTTTAGGGTTAGGGTTAGGGTTAGGGTTAGGGTTAGGGATAAGAGTTAGGGTTAGTGTTAGGGTTAGGGTTAGGGTTAGGGTTAAATTCAGGTTACCCCGAGCACTACCCCTCGCCCTAGGACTACGCCTAGCACTACCTCTGGTCCTAACCCTACCCCTGGCCCTACAGCCCCCCCTACCCATAGGCCCACCCCCATCCCTACCCCTAGCCACAGCTCCCACTCCTGGTCCTAGGCCTACTCCGAGGTTTACCCCGACACCCACCCCTTGCCCTTTGCCTACTTCAGCGCTACGCCTACCGCTCCCACTAGCCCTACCTCGGGTTCTAGACCAACGCCCAGTGCTCCCTCTAGTCCGAGGCTTACCACTTGCATGACGCCGACCAGTACACCTTGCCCTACTGTTAGCCAGAGCACTAACCCGTGTTTTATGAAATCACCCTGGACCCACACTTACCACACCCTAATCCAGCCCTACACTCGTTCCGTGTCCTAGGTCTACACGGAGCCCTTCTGTGACACCTACCCCTAGCCCTCGGCCAACCCCTACCACTACCACTAGTCCTAGGCCTAACATGACCCCAAACCCTAACATTGCCCGTCGGCCTCTGCCAACCTCATGCCCTTCACTTAAACCGACCCCGAGCACTACCCCTCTCTTTAGGCCTACGACCAGCACTACCTCTTGTCCTACCCCTACCCCTGGATCTACAGCTCCCCCTACCCATAGGCCTACCCCCATCCCTACCCCTAGCCACAGCTCCCACTCCTGGTCCTAGGCCTACTCCGAGGTTTACCCCGACACCCACCCCTTGCCCTTTGCCTACCCCAGCGCTACGCACACCGCTCCCACTAGCCCTACCTCGGGCCCTAGACCAACGCCCAGTGCTCACTCTAGTCCGAAGCCTAGCACTTGCCCGTCGCCAACCGGTACACCTTGCCCTACCGATAGCCAGAGCACTAACCCGTGTCCTACGAAATCACCCTGAACCCACTATTAGCCACACCCTAATCCAGCCCTACATCCGTTCCGAGTCCTAGGACTACCCGGAGCCCTCCCGTGACACCTACCCCTAGCCCTCGGCCATCCCCACCACTACCACTAGTCCTAGGCTTAACATGAGCCCTAACCCTAACACTGCCCGTGGGCCTCTGCCCACCACTAGCCCTTCACCTAACCATACCCCGAGCACTACGCCTCGCCCTAGGCTTACGCCTAACACTACCTCTGGTCCTACTCCTACCCCTGGCCCTACAGCTCCCCCTACCCATAGGCCCACCCCCATCCCTACCCCTAGCCACAGCTCCCACTCCTGGCCCTAGGCCTACTCCGAGGTTTACCTCGACACCCACCCCTTGCCCTATGCCTACCCCAGCGCTACGCCTACTACTCCCACTAGCCCTAGCTCGGGCTCTAGACCAACGCGCATGGCTCCCTCTAGTCCGAGGCCTAGAACTTGCCCGTCACAGACCAGTACACCTTGCCCTTATTTGGGTTAGGGTTGGGTTAGGGTTAGGGTTAGGGTTAGGGTTGGTGTTAGGTTTAGAGTTAGGGTTAGTGTTAGGGTTAGGGTTAGAGTTAGGGTTACGGTTACAATTAGGTTTAGGGTTAGGGTTAGGGTTAGGGTTGGTGTTAGGGTTAGGGTTAGGTTAGGGTTAGGGTTAGGGTTAGGGTTAGGGTTAGGGTTGGTGTTAGGGTTAGGGTTAAATTTAGGGTTAGGGTTAGGGTTAGAGTTAGGGTTAGGGTTAGAATTAGGGTTAGGGTCAGGGTTAGGGTTAGGGTTGGTGTTAGGGTTAGGGTTAGGTTAGGGTTAGGGTTAGGGTTAGGGTTAGGGGTTAGGGTTAGGGTTAGGGTTAGGGTTGGTGTTAAGGTTAGGTTAGGGTTAGGGTTAGGGTTGGTGTTAGGTTTAGGGTTAGGTTTAGGGTTAGGGTTAAAGTTAGGGGTTAGGTTACGGTTAGTGTTAGGGTTACGGTTAGGGTTGATGTTAGGGTTAGGGTTAGGCTTAGGGTTAGGGTTAGGGTTAGGTTACCTTGAGCACTACGCCTCGCCCTAGGCTTACGCCTAACACTACCTCAGATCCTACTCCTACCCCTGGCCCTACAACTCCCCCTACCCATAGGCCCACCCCCATCCCTACCCCTAGCCACAGCTCCCACTCCTGGCCCTAGGCCTACTCTGAGGTTTACCTCGACACCCACCCCTTGCCCTATGCCTACCCCAACGCTACGCCTACTATTCCCACTAGCCCTAGCTCAGGCTCTACACCAACGCGCATGGCTCCCTTTAGTCCGAGGCCTAGAACTTGCCCGTCGCTGACCAGTACACCTTGCCCTTATTTGGGTTAGGGTTAGGGTTAGGGTTTGTGTTAGGTTTAGGGTTAGGGTTAGGGTTAGGGTTAGGTTTAGGGTTAGGATTGATGTTAGGGTTAGGGTTAGGTTAGGGTTAGGGTTAGGGTTATGGTTAGTGTTAGGGTTAGGGGTTAGGTTAGGGTTAGTGTTAGGGTTAGGGTTAGGGTTGGTGTTAGGGTTAGGGTTAGGGTTAGGGTTATGGTTAGGGTTAGGGTTAGAATTAGGGTTAGGGTTAGTGTTAGGGTTAGGGTTAGGATTAGGTTAGGGTTAGGGTTAGGGTTAGGGTTAGGGGTTAGGCTTAGGTTTAGGGTTAGGGTTGGTGTTAGGGTTAGGGTTTGGGTTAGGGTTAGGGTTGGTGTTAGGTTTAGGGTTAGGGTTAGGGTTAGGGTTAGGGTTGGTGTTAGGGTTAGGGTTAGTGTTAGGATTAGGGTTAGGTTTATGGTTAGGTTACCCCGAGCACTACCCCTCGCCCTAGGCCTACGCCTAGCACTACTTCTGGTCCTACCCCTACCCCTGGCCCTACAGCTCCCCCTACCCATAGGCCCACCGCCATCCCTATCCCTAGCCACAGCTCCCACTCCTGGTCCTAGGAATACTCCGTGGTTTACCCCGACACCTACCCCTTGCTTTTTGCCTGCCCCAGCGCTATGCCTACCGCTCCCACTAGCCCTACCTCGGACCCTAGACCAACGCCCAGTGCTCACTCTAGTCCGAAGCCTAGCACTTGCCCGTCGCCGACCAGTACACCTTGCCTACCGATAGCCAGAGCACTAAACCGTGTCCTACGAAATCACCCTGGACGCACCATTATCCACACCCTAATCATGACCCACATCCGTTCGGAGTTCTAGGACTACCCGGAGCCCTCCCGTGACACCTACCCCTAGCCCTCGGCCATCCTTTACTACTACCACTAGTCCTAGGCCTAACATGAGCCCTAACCGTAACACTGCCCGTGGGCCTCTGCCAACCACTAGCCCTTCACATAACTCTACCCCGAGCACTACCCCTCGCCCTAGGCCTACGCCTAGCACTACCTCAGGTCCTACCCCTACCCCTGGCCCTACAGCTCCCCCTACCCATAGGCCCACCCCCATCCCTACCCCTAGACACAACTCCAACTCCTGGCCCAAAGCCTACTCCGAGGTTTACCCCGACACCCACCCTTTGCCCTATGCCTACCCCAGTGCTACGCCTAACGCTCCCACTAGCCCTAGCTCGGGCCCTAGACCAACGCCCAGTGCTCCCTCTAGTCCGAGACCTACCACTTTCCCGACGCCGACCAGTACACCTTGCCCTACCTTTAGCCATAGCACTAACCCGTGTCCTACGAAATCACCCTGGACCCATCTTACCACACCCTAATACAGCCCTACACCTGTTCCGAGTCCTAGGACTACCCGGAGCCATTTCGTGACACCTACCCCTAGTCCTCGGCCAACCCCTACCACTACCACTAGTCCTAGGCTTAACATGAGCCCTAACACTAACACTGCCCGTGGGCCTCTGCCAAACACTAGCCCTTCAACTAACCCTACCCCGAGCACTACCCCTCGCCCTAGGCCTACGCCTAGCACTACCTCTGGTCCTACAACTACTCCTGGCCCTACAGCTCCCCCTACCCATAGGCCCACCCCCAACCCTACCACTAGCCACAGCTCCCACTCCAGGCCCTAGGCCTACTCCGAGGTTTACCTCGACACCCACCCCTTGCCCTATGCCTACCCCAGCGCTACGCCTAATGCTCTCACTAGCCCTAGCTCGGGCCCTAGACCAACGCCCATGGCTCCCTCTAGTCCGAGGCCTAGAACTTGCCCGTCGCTGACCAGTACACCTTGCCCTTGTTAGGGTTAGGGTTAGGGTTAGGGTTAGGGTTAGGATTAGGGTTTAGGGTTAGGGTTAGGGTTGGTGTTAGGGTTAGGGTTACGGTTAGGGTTAGGGTTGGTGTTAGGTTTAGGGTTAGGGTTAGGGTTAGGGTTAGGGTTAGGGTTGGTGTTAGGGTTAGGGTTAGGGTTAGGGTTAGGGTTAGGATTAGGGTTAGGGTTGGTGTTAGGGTTAGGGTTAGTGTTAGGGTTAGGGTTAGGGTTAGGGTTGGTGTTAGGGTTAGGGTTAGGCTTAGGGTTGGTGTTAGGTATAGGGTTAGGGTTAGGGTTAGGGTTAGGGTTGGTGTTAGGGTTAGGGTTAGGGTTAGGGTTAGGGTTAGGGTTGGTGTTAGGTTTAGGATTAGGGTTAGGGTTAGGGTTAGGTTTAGGGTTTAGGGTTAGGGTTAGGGTTAGGGTTGGTGTTAGGGTTAGGGTTTGGGTTAGGGTTAGGGTTAGGGTTAGGATTAGGGTTGGTGTTAGGGTTAGGGTTAGGGTTAGGGTTAGGGTTGGTGTTAGGTTTAGGGTTAGGGTTAGGGTTAGGGTTAGGGTTAGGGTTAGGGGTTAGGTTAGGGTTAGTGTTAGGCTTAGGGTTAGAGTTGGTGTTAGGGTTAGGGTTAGGTTTATGGTTAGGGTTAGGGTTAGAATTAGGGTTAGGGTTAGGGTTAGGGTTGGGGTTGGTGTTAGGTTTAGGGTTAGGGTTAGGGTTAGGGTTAGGGTTAGGGATTAGAGTTAGGGTTAGTGTTAGGGTTAGGGTTAGGGTTAGGGTTAAATTCAGGTTACCCCGAGCACTACCCCTCGCCCTAGGACTACGCCTAGCACTACCTCTGGTCCTAACCCTACCCCTGGCCCTACAGCCCCCCCTACCCATAGGCCCACCCCCATCCCTACCCCTAGCCACAGCTCCCACTCCTGGTCCTAGGCCTACTCCGAGGTTTACCCCGACACCCACCCCTTGCCCTTTGCCTACTTCAGCGCTACGCCTACCGCTCCCACTAGCCCTACCTCGGGTTCTAGACCAACGCCCAGTGCTCCCTCTAGTCCGAGGCTTACCACTTGCATGACGCCGACCAGTACACCTTGCCCTACTGTTAGCCAGAGCACTAACCCGTGTTTTATGAAATCACCCTGGACCCACACTTACCACACCCTAATCCAGCCCTACACTCGTTCCGTGTCCTAGGTCTACACGGAGCCCTTCTGTGACACCTACCCCTAGCCCTCGGCCAACCCCTACCACTACCACTAGTCCTAGGCCTAACATGACCCCAAACCCTAACATTGCCCGTCGGCCTCTGCCAACCTCATGCCCTTCACTTAAACCGACCCCGAGCACTACCCCTCGCTTTAGGCCTACGACCAGCACTACCTCTTGTCCTACCCCTACCCCTGGCTCTACAGCTCCCCCTACCCATAGGCCCACCCCCATCCCTACCCCTAGCCACAGCTCCCACTCCTGGTCCTAGGCCTACTCCGAGGTTTACCCCGACACCCACCCCTTGCCCTTTGCCTACCCCAGCGCTACGCCTACCGCTCCCACTAGCCCTACCTCGGGCCCTAGACCAACGCCCAGTGCTCACTCTAGTCCGAAGCCTAGCACTTGCCCGTCGCCAACCGGTACACCTTGCCCTACCGATAGCCAGAGCACTAACCCGTGTCCTACGAAATCACCCTGAACCCACTATTAGCCACACCCTAATCCAGCCCTACATCCGTTCCGAGTCCTAGGACTACCCGGAGCCCTCCCGTGACACCTACCCCTAGCCCTCGGCCATCCCCACCACTACCACTAGTCCTAGGCTTAACATGAGCCCTAACCCTAACACTGCCCGTGGGCCTCTGCCCACCACTAGCCCTTCACCTAACCCTACCCCGAGCACTACGCCTCGCCCTAGGCTTACGCCTAACACTACCTCTGGTCCTACTCCTACCCCTGGCCCTACAGCTCCCCCTACACATAGGCCCACCCCCATCCCTACCCCTAGCCACAGCTCCCACTCCTGGCCCTAGGCCTACTCCGAGGTTTACCTCGACACCCACCCCTTGCCCTATGCCTACCCCAGCGCTACGCCTACTACTCCCACTAGCCCTAGCTCGGGCTCTAGACCAACGCGCATGGCTCCCTCTAGTCCGAGGCCTAGAACTTGCCCGTCACAGACCAGTACACCTTGCCCTTATTTGGGTTAGGGTTGGGTTAGGGTTAGGGTTAGGGTTAGGGTTGGTGTTAGGTTTAGAGTTAGGGTTAGTGTTAGGGTTAGGGTTAGAGTTAGGGTTACGGTTACAATTAGGTTTAGGGTTAGGGTTAGGGTTAGGGTTGGTGTTAGGGTTAGGGTTAGGTTAGGGTTAGGGTTAGGGTTAGGGTTAGGGTTAGGGTTAGGGTTAGGGTTGGTGTTAGGGTTAGGGTTAAATTTAGGGTTAGGGTTAGGGTTAGAGTTAGGGTTAGGGTTAGAATTAGGGTTAGGGTCAGGGTTAGGGTTAGGGTTGGTGTTAGGGTTAGGGTTAGGTTAGGGTTAGGGTTAGGGTTAGGGTTAGGGTTAGGGGTTAGGGTTAGGGTTAGGGTTAGGGTTGGTGTTAAGGTTAGGTTAGGGTTAGGGTTAGGGTTGGTGTTAGGTTTAGGGTTAGGTTTAGGGTTAGGGTTAAAGTTAGGGGTTAGGTTACGGTTAGTGTTAGGGTTACGGTTAGGGTTGATGTTAGGGTTAGGGTTAGGCTTAGGGTTAGGGTTAGGGTTAGGTTACCCCGAGCACTACGCCTCGCCCTAGGCTTACGCCTAACACTACCTCAGGTCCTACTCCTACCCCTGGCCCTACAGCTCCCCCTACCCATAGGCCCACCCCCATCCCTACCCCTAGCCAGAGCTCCCACTCCTGGCCCTAGGCCTACTCTGAGGTTTACCTCGACACCCACCCCTTGCCCTATGCCTACCCCAACGCTACGCCTACTATTCCCACTAGCCCTAGCTCAGGCTCTACACCAACGCGCATGGATCCCTTTAGTCCGAGGCCTAGAACTTGCCCGTCGCTGACCAGTACACCTTGCCCTTATTTGGGTTAGGGTTAGGGTTAGGGTTAGGGTTTGTGTTAGGTTTAGGGTTAGGGTTAGGGTTAGGGTTAGGTTTAGGGTTAGGATTGATGTTAGGGTTAGGGTTAGGTTAGGGTTAGGGTTAGGGTTATGGTTAGTGTTAGGGTTAGGGGTTAGGTTAGGGTTAGGGTTAGTGTTACGGTTAGGGTTAGAGTTAGGGTTAGGGTTAGAATTAGGGTTAGGGTTAGGGTTAGGGTTAGGGTGGTGTTAGGGTTAGGGTTAGGTTAGGATTAGGGTTAGGGTTAGGGTTAGGGGTTAGGGTTAGGGTTAGGGTTGAGTTTGGTGTTAGGGTTAGGGTTAGGGTTACGGTTAGGGTTAGGGTTGAGGTTGGTGTTAGGGTTAGGGTTAGGGTTGGTGTTAGGTTTAGGGTTAGGGTTAGGGTTAGGGTTAGGGGTTAGGTTAGGGTTAGTGTTAGGGTTAGGGTTAGGGTTGGTGTTAGGTTTAGGGTTAGGGTTAGGGTTATGGTTAGGGTTAGGGTTAGAATTAGGGTTAGGGTTATGGTTAGGGTTAGGGTTAGAGTTAGGTTAGGGTTAGGGTTAGGGTAGGGTTAGGGGTTAGGCTTAGGGTTAGGGTTAGGGTTGGTGTTAGGTTTAGGGTTAGGGTTAGGGTTAGAGTTAGGGTTAGGGGTTAGGTTAGGGTTAGTGTTAGGGTTGGTGTTAGAGTTATGGTTAGGGTTATGGTTAGGGTTAGGTTTAGAATTAGGGTTAGGGTTAGGGTTAGGGTTGGGGTTGGTGTTAGGTTTAAGGTTAGGGTTAGGGTTAGGGTTAGGGTTAGGGATTAGACTTAGGGTTAGTGTTAGTGTTAGGGTTAGGGTTAGGATTAAGGTTAAATTCAGGTTACCCCGAGCACTACCCCTCGCCCTAGGACTACGCCTAGCACTACCTCTGGTCCTAACCCTACCCCTGGCCCTACAGCCCCCCCTACCCATAGGCCCACCCCCATCCCTACCCCTAGCCACAGCTCCCTCTCCTGGTCCTATGCCTACTCCGAGGTTTACCCCGATAACCACCTCTTGCCCTTTGCCTACTTCAGCGCTACGCCTACCGCTCCCACTAGCCCTACCTCGGGTTCTAGACCAACGCCCAGTGCTCCCTCTAGTCCGAGGCTTACCACTTGCATGACGCCGACCAGTACACTTTGCCCTACTGTTAGCCAGACCACTAACCCGTGTTTTATGAAATCACCCTGGACCCACACTTACCACACCCTAATCCAGCCCTAAACTCGTTCCGTGTCCTTGGTTTACCCGGAGACCTTCTGTTACACCTACCCCTAGCCCTCGGCCAACCCCTACCACTACCACTAGTCCTAGGCCTAACATGACCCCTAACCCTAACATTGCCCGTCGGCCTCTGCCAACCTCTAGCCCTTCACCTAAACCTACCCCGAGCACTACCCCTCGCTTTAGGCCTACGTCTAGCACTACCTCTTGTCCTACCCCTACCCCTGGCCCTACAGCTCCCCCTACACATAGGCCCACGCCCATCCCTACCCCTAGCCACAGCTCCCACTCTTGGTCCTAGGCCTACTCCGAGGTTTATCCCGACACCCACCCCTTGCCCTTTGTCTACCCCAGCGCTACGCCTACCGCTCCCACTAGTCCTACCTCGGTCCCTAGACCAACGCCCAGTGCTCACTCTCTTCCGAGGCCTAGCACTTGCCCGTCGGCGACCACTACACCTTGCCCTACCATAGCCAGAGTACTAACCCGTGTCCTACGAAAACACCCTGTACCCACCCTTACCACACCCTCATCCAGCCCTAAATCCGTTCCGAGTCCTAGGACTACCCGTAGCCCTCCCGTGACACCTACCCCTAGCCCTCGGCCATCCCCTACCACTACCACTAGTCCTAGGCTTAACATGAGCCCTAACCCTAACACTGCCCGTGGGCCTCTGCCCACCACTAGCCCTTCACCTAACCCTACCCCGAGCACTACGCCTCGCCCTAGGCTTACGCCTAACACTACCTCTGGTCCTACTCCTACCCCTGGCCCTACAGATCCCCCTACCCATAGGGCCAACCCCATCCCTACCCCTAGCCACAGCTCCCACTCCTGGCCCTAGGCCTACTCCGAGGTTTACCTCGACACCCACCCCTTGCCCTATGCCTACCCCAGCGCTACGCCTACTACTCCCACTAGCCCTAGCTCTGGCTCTAGACCAACGCTCATGGCTCCTTCTAGTCCGAGGCCTATAACTTGCCCGTCGCTGACCAGTACACCTTGCCCTTATTTGGGTTAGGGTTAGGGTTATGGTTAGGGTTAGGGTTTGTGTTAGGTGTAGGGTTAGGTTTAGGGTTAGGGTTAGGTTTAGGGTTAGGGTTGGTGTTAGGATTAGGGTTAGGTTAGGGTTAGTGTTAGGGTTAGGGTTAGAATTGGTGTTAGGTTTAGGGTTAGAATTGGTGTTAGGGTTAGGGTTAGGGTTAGGGTTAGTGTTAGGGTTAGGGTTAGAGTTAGGGTTAGGGTTAGAATTAGGGTTAGGTTAGGGTTAGGGTTAGGGTTAGGGTTACGGGTTATTGTTAGGGTTAGCGTTAGGGTTGGTGTTAAGGTTAGGGTTAGGGTTAGGGTTAGGGTTGGTGTTAGGTTTAGGGTTATGGTTAGGGTTAGGGTTAGGGGTTAGGTTAGGGTTAGTGTTAGGGTTACGGTTAGGGTTGGTGTTAGGGTTAGGGTTAGGGTTAGGGTTAGGGTTAGGGTTAGGGTTAGGGTTGGTGTTAGGTTTAGGGTTAGGGTTAGGGTTAGGGTTAGGGTTAGGGTTGGTGTTAGGGTTAGGGTTAGGGTTAGGGTTAGGGTTAGGATTAGGGTTAGGGTTGGTGTTAGGGTTAGGGTTAGTGTTAGGGTTAGGGTTAGGGTTAGGGTTGGTGTTAGGGTTAGGGTTAGGCTTAGGGTTGGTGTTAGGTATAGGGTTAGGGTTAGGGTTAGGGTTAGGGTTGGTGTTAGGGTTAGGGTTAGGGTTAGGGTTAGGGTTAGGGTTGGTGTTAGGTTTAGGATTAGGGTTAGGGTTAGGGTTAGGTTTAGGGTTTAGGGTTAGGGTTAGGGTTAGGGTTGGTGTTAGGGTTAGGGTTTGGGTTAGGGTTAGGGTTAGGGTTAGGATTAGGGTTGGTGTTAGGGTTAGGGTTAGGGTTAGGGTTAGGGTTGGTGTTAGGTTTAGGGTTAGGGTTAGGGTTAGGGTTAGGGTTAGGGTTAGGGGTTAGGTTAGGGTTAGTGTTAGGCTTAGGGTTAGAGTTGGTGTTAGGGTTAGGGTTAGGTTTATGGTTAGGGTTAGGGTTAGAATTAGGGTTAGGGTTAGGGTTAGGGTTGGGGTTGGTGTTAGGTTTAGGGTTAGGGTTAGGGATAGGGTTAGGGTTAGGGATTAGAGTTAGGGTTAGTGTTAGGGTTAGGGTTAGGGTTAGGGTTAAATTCAGGTTACCCCGAGCACTACCCCTCGCCCTAGGACTACGCCTAGCACTACCTCTGGTCCTAACCCTACCCCTGGCCCTACAGCCCCCCCTACCCATAGGCCCACCCCCATCCCTACCCCTAGCCACAGCTCCCACTCCTGGTCCTAGGCCTACTCCGAGGTTTACCCCGACACCCACCCCTTGCCCTTTGCCTACTTCAGCGCTACGCCTACCGCTCCCACTAGCCCTACCTCGGGTTCTAGACCAACGCCCAGTGCTCCCTCTAGTCCGAGGCTTACCACTTGCATGACGCCGACCAGTACACCTTGCCCTACTGTTAGCCAGAGCACTAACCCGTGTTTTATGAAATCACCCTGGACACACACTTACCACACCCTAATCCAGCCCTACACTCGTTCCGTGTCCTAGGTCTACACGGAGCCCTTCTGTGACACCTACCCCTAGCCCTCGGCCAACCCCTACCACTACCACTAGTCCTAGGCCTAACATGACCCCAAACCCTAACATTGCCCGTCGGCCTCTGCCAACCTCATGCCCTTCACTTAAACCGACCCCGAGCACTACCCCTCGCTTTAGGCCTACGACCAGCACTACCTCTTGTCCTACCCCTACCCCTGGCTCTACAGCTCCCCCTACCCATAGGCCCACCCCCATCCCTACCCCTAGCCACAGCTCCCACTCCTGGTCCTAGGCCTACTCCGAGGTTTACCCCGACACCCACCCCTTGCCCTTTGCCTACCCCAGCGCTACGCCTACCGCTCCCACTAGCCCTACCTCGGGCCCTAGACCAACGCCCAGTGCTCACTCTAGTCCGAAGCCTAGCACTTGCCCGTCGCCAACCGGTACACCTTGCCCTACCGATAGCCAGAGCACTAACCCGTGTCCTACGAAATCACCCTGAACCCACTATTAGCCACACCCTAATCCAGCCCTACATCCGTTCCGAGTCCTAGGACTACCCGGAGCCCTCCCGTGACACCTACCCCTAGCCCTCGGCCATCCCCACCACTACCACTAGTCCTAGGCTTAACATGAGCCCTAACCCTAACACTGCCCGTGGGCCTCTGCCCACCACTAGCCCTTCACCTAACCCTACCCCGAGCACTACGCCTCGCCCTAGGCTTACGCCTAACACTACCTCTGGTCCTACTCCTACCCCTGGCCCTACAGCTCCCCCTACCCATAGGCCCACCCCCATCCCTACCCCTAGCCACAGCTCCCACTCCTGGCCCTAGGCCTACTCCGAGGTTTACCTCGACACCCACCCCTTGCCCTATGCCTACCCCAGCGCTACGCCTACTACTCCCACTAGCCCTAGCTCGGGCTCTAGACCAACGCGCATGGCTCCCTCTAGTCCGAGGCCTAGAACTTGCCCGTCACAGACCAGTACACCTTGCCCTTATTTGGGTTAGGGTTGGGTTAGGGTTAGGGTTAGGGTTAGGGTTGGTGTTAGGTTTAGAGTTAGGGTTAGTGTTAGGGTTAGGGTTAGAGTTAGGGTTACGGTTACAATTAGGTTTAGGGTTAGGGTTAGGGTTAGGGTTGGTGTTAGGGTTAGGGTTAGGTTAGGGTTAGGGTTAGGGTTAGGGTTAGGGTTAGGGTTGGTGTTAGGGTTAGGGTTAAATTTAGGGTTAGGGTTAGGGTTAGAGTTAGGGTTAGGGTTAGAATTAGGGTTAGGGTCAGGGTTAGGGTTAGGGTTGGTGTTAGGGTTAGGGTTAGGTTAGGGTTAGGGTTAGGGTTAGGGTTAGGGTTAGGGGTTAGGGTTAGGGTTAGGGTTAGGGTTGGTGTTAAGGTTAGGTTAGGGTTAGGGTTAGGGTTGGTGTTAGGTTTAGGGTTAGGTTTAGGGTTAGGGTTAAAGTTAGGGGTTAGGTTACGGTTAGTGTTAGGGTTACGGTTAGGGTTGATGTTAGGGTTAGGGTTAGGCTTAGGGTTAGGGTTAGGGTTAGGTTACCCCGAGCACTACGCCTCGCCCTAGGCTTACGCCTAACACTACCTCAGGTCCTACTCCTACCCCTGGCCCTACAGCTCCCCCTACCCATAGGCCCACCCCCATCCCTACCCCTAGCCAGAGCTCCCACTCCTGGCCCTAGGCCTACTCTGAGGTTTACCTCGACACCCACCCCTTGCCCTATGCCTACCCCAACGCTACGCCTACTATTCCCACTAGCCCTAGCTCAGGCTCTACACCAACGCGCATGGATCCCTTTAGTCCGAGGCCTAGAACTTGCCCGTCGCTGACCAGTACACCTTGCC
Source organism: Rhinolophus hipposideros (assembly GCF_964194185.1). Lineage (NCBI taxonomy): Eukaryota > Metazoa > Chordata > Mammalia > Chiroptera > Rhinolophidae > Rhinolophus > Rhinolophus hipposideros. The sequence continues at coordinate 764,361 of NW_027668989.1, forward strand.
CTTATTTGGGTTAGGGTTAGGGTTAGGGTTAGGGTTTGTGTTAGGTTTAGGGTTAGGGTTAGGGTTAGGGTTAGGTTTAGGGTTAGGATTGATGTTAGGGTTAGGGTTAGGTTAGGGTTAGGGTTAGGGTTATGGTTAGTGTTAGGGTTAGGGGTTAGGTTAGGGTTAGGGTTAGTGTTACGGTTAGGGTTAGAGTTAGGGTTAGGGTTAGAATTAGGGTTAGGGTTAGGGTTAGGGTTAGGGTGGTGTTAGGGTTAGGGTTAGGTTAGGATTAGGGTTAGGGTTAGGGTTAGGGGTTAGGGTTAGGGTTAGGGTTGAGTTTGGTGTTAGGGTTAGGGTTAGGGTTACGGTTAGGGTTAGGGTTGAGGTTGGTGTTAGGGTTAGGGTTAGGGTTGGTGTTAGGTTTAGGGTTAGGGTTAGGGTTAGGGTTAGGGGTTAGGTTAGGGTTAGTGTTAGGGTTAGGGTTAGGGTTGGTGTTAGGTTTAGGGTTAGGGTTAGGGTTATGGTTAGGGTTAGGGTTAGAATTAGGGTTAGGGTTATGGTTAGGGTTAGGGTTAGAGTTAGGTTAGGGTTAGGGTTAGGGTAGGGTTAGGGGTTAGGCTTAGGGTTAGGGTTAGGGTTGGTGTTAGGTTTAGGGTTAGGGTTAGGGTTAGAGTTAGGGTTAGGGGTTAGGTTAGGGTTAGTGTTAGGGTTGGTGTTAGAGTTATGGTTAGGGTTATGGTTAGGGTTAGGTTTAGAATTAGGGTTAGGGTTAGGGTTAGGGTTGGGGTTGGTGTTAGGTTTAAGGTTAGGGTTAGGGTTAGGGTTAGGGTTAGGGATTAGACTTAGGGTTAGTGTTAGTGTTAGGGTTAGGGTTAGGATTAAGGTTAAATTCAGGTTACCCCGAGCACTACCCCTCGCCCTAGGACTACGCCTAGCACTACCTCTGGTCCTAACCCTACCCCTGGCCCTACAGCCCCCCCTACCCATAGGCCCACCCCCATCCCTACCCCTAGCCACAGCTCCCTCTCCTGGTCCTATGCCTACTCCGAGGTTTACCCCGATAACCACCTCTTGCCCTTTGCCTACTTCAGCGCTACGCCTACCGCTCCCACTAGCCCTACCTCGGGTTCTAGACCAACGCCCAGTGCTCCCTCTAGTCCGAGGCTTACCACTTGCATGACGCCGACCAGTACACTTTGCCCTACTGTTAGCCAGACCACTAACCCGTGTTTTATGAAATCACCCTGGACCCACACTTACCACACCCTAATCCAGCCCTAAACTCGTTCCGTGTCCTTGGTTTACCCGGAGACCTTCTGTTACACCTACCCCTAGCCCTCGGCCAACCCCTACCACTACCACTAGTCCTAGGCCTAACATGACCCCTAACCCTAACATTGCCCGTCGGCCTCTGCCAACCTCTAGCCCTTCACCTAAACCTACCCCGAGCACTACCCCTCGCTTTAGGCCTACGTCTAGCACTACCTCTTGTCCTACCCCTACCCCTGGCCCTACAGCTCCCCCTACACATAGGCCCACGCCCATCCCTACCCCTAGCCACAGCTCCCACTCTTGGTCCTAGGCCTACTCCGAGGTTTATCCCGACACCCACCCCTTGCCCTTTGTCTACCCCAGCGCTACGCCTACCGCTCCCACTAGTCCTACCTCGGTCCCTAGACCAACGCCCAGTGCTCACTCTCTTCCGAGGCCTAGCACTTGCCCGTCGGCGACCACTACACCTTGCCCTACCATAGCCAGAGTACTAACCCGTGTCCTACGAAAACACCCTATACCCACCCTTACCACACCCTCATCCAGCCCTAAATCCGTTCCGAGTCCTAGGACTACCCGTAGCCCTCCCGTGACACCTACCCCTAGCCCTCGGCCATCCCCTACCACTACCACTAGTCCTAGGCTTAACATGAGCCCTAACCCTAACACTGCCCGTGGGCCTCTGCCCACCACTAGCCCTTCACCTAACCCTACCCCGAGCACTACGCCTCGCCCTAGGCTTACGCCTAACACTACCTCTGGTCCTACTCCTACCCCTGGCCCTACAGATCCCCCTACCCATAGGCCCAACCCCATCCCTACCCCTAGCCACAGCTCCCACTCCTGGCCCTAGGCCTACTCCGAGGTTTACCTCGACACCCACCCCTTGCCCTATGCCTACCCCAGCGCTACGCCTACTACTCCCACTAGCCCTAGCTCTGGCTCTAGACCAACGCTCATGGCTCCTTCTAGTCCGAGGCCTATAACTTGCCCGTCGCTGACCAGTACACCTTGCCCTTATTTGGGTTAGGGTTAGGGTTATGGTTAGGGTTAGGGTTTGTGTTAGGTGTAGGGTTAGGTTTAGGGTTAGGGTTAGGTTTAGGGTTAGGGTTGGTGTTAGGATTAGGGTTAGGTTAGGGTTAGTGTTAGGGTTAGGGTTAGAATTGGTGTTAGGTTTAGGGTTAGAATTGGTGTTAGGGTTAGGGTTAGGGTTAGGGTTAGTGTTAGGGTTAGGGTTAGAGTTAGGGTTAGGGTTAGAATTAGGGTTAGGTTAGGGTTAGGGTTAGGGTCAGGGTTACGGGTTATTGTTAGGGTTAGCGTTAGGGTTGGTGTTAAGGTTAGGGTTAGGGTTAGGGTTAGGGTTGGTGTTAGGTTTAGGGTTATGGTTAGGGTTAGGGTTAGGGGTTAGTTTAGGGTTAGTGTTAGGGTTACGGTTAGGGTTGGTGTTAGGGTTAGGGTTAGGGTTAGGGTTAGGGTTAGGGTTTAGGGTTAGAGTTAGGGTTAGGGTTGGTGTTAGGTTAGGGTTAGGGTTAGGGTTAGTGTTAGGGTTAAGGGTTAGGGTTAGGGTAAGTGTTAGGGTCAGGGTTTAGGGTTAGGGTTAGGGTTGAGGTTGGTGTTACGTTTAGTGTTAGGGTTAGGTTTAGGGTTAGGGTTGAGGTTGGTGTTAGGGTTAGTGTTAGGGTTGGTGTTAGGTTTAGGGTTAGGGTTAGGGTGAGGGGTTAATTTAGGGTTAGTATTAGGGTTAGGGTTAGGGTTGGTGTTAGGGTTAGGGTTAGGGTTAGGGTTATGGTTAGGGTTAGGGTTAGAATTAGGGTTAGGGTTAGGGTTAGGGTTAGGGTGAGGGTTAGGTTAGGGTTAGGGTTAGGGTTAGGGTTAAGTTTAGGGTTATGGGTTATTCTTAGGGTTAGGGTTAGGGTTGGTGTTAGGGTTAGGGTTAGGGTTAGGGTTAGGGTTGGTGTTAGGTTTAGGGTTAGGGTTAGGGTTAGGGTTAGGTTTAGGGGTTAGGTTAGGGTTAGTGTTAGGGTTAAGGGTTAGGGTTAGGGTTAGTGTTAGGGTTAGGGTTAGGGTTAGGTTTAGGGTTAGGGTTAGGGTTAGGTTACCCCTGCACTACCTCTCGCCCTAGGCCTACGACTAGCACTACCTCTGGTCCTAACCTTACCCCTGGCCCTACAGCTACACCTAATTATAGGCCCACCCCCATCCCTACCCCTAGCCACAGCTCCAACTCCTGGCCCTAGGTCTACTCCTAGGTTTACACTGACACCCACCTCTTGCCCTATGCCTACCACATCGCTACGCCGACCGCTCCCACTAGACCTAGCTCGGGCCCTAGACCAACGCCCAGTGCTCACTCTAGTCCGAGGCCTAGCACTTGCCCGTCGCCGACCATTACACTTTGCCCTACTGTTGGCCAGAGCACTAACCCGTGTCCTACGGAATCACACTGGACCCACCTTTAGCCACACCCGAATCCAGTGCTAAACCTGTTCCGAGTCCTAGGACTAAACGGAGCCCTCCCGTGACCCCTACCCCAAGCCCTCGGCCAACCCCTAACACTACCACTAATCCTAGGCCTAACATGAGCCCTAACACTAACAATGCCCGTGGGCCTCTGCCTACCACTAGCCCATAACCTAACCCTACACCAAGCACTCCCCCTCGCCCTAGGCCTACGCCTAGCACTACCTCTAGTCCTACCCCTACCCCTGGCCCTACAGCTACACCTAACCATAGGCCCACCCCCATTCCTACCCTTAGCCACAGCTCCAAATCCTGCCCCTAGGCCTACTCCTAGGTTTACTCCGACAGCCACCTATTGCCCTATGCCTATCCCAGCGCTATGCCTACCGCTCCCACTAGCCCTAGCTCGGCCCTAGACTAACGCCCAGTGCTCACTCTAGTCCGAAGCCTAGCTTTTGCCCGTCCCCGACCAGTACACCTTACCCTACCGTTAGCCAGAACCCTAACCTGTGTCCCACGAAATCACCCTGGACCCACCCTTAGCCACACCCGAAACCAGCCCTACAACTCTTTTGAGTCCTAGGACTAACCGGAGTCATCCCGTGACACCTACCACTAGCCCTCGGCCAACCCCTACCACTACCTCTAATCCTAGGCCTAACATGAGCCCTAACACTAACACTGCCCGTGGGCCTCTGCCAACGACTAGTCCTTCATCTAACCTTACCCCGAGCACTCCCCCTCGCCCTAGGCCTACGCCTAGCACTACCTCTAGTCCCACCCTTACCCCTGGCCCTACAGCTACCCCTACCCATAGGCCCACACCCATCCCTACCCATAGCCACAGCTCCAACTGCTGGCCCTAGACCTACTCCTAGGTTTACCCCGACACCCACCTCTTGCCCTATGCCTACCCCACGCAACGCCTACCTCTCCCACTAGCCCTAGCTCAGTCCCTAGACCAACGCCCAGTGCTCATTCTAGTCCGAGGCCTAGCACTTGACCTTCGCCGACCAGTACACCTTGCCCTACCGTTAGCCAGGACACTAACCTGTGTCCCACGAAATCACCCTGGACCCACCGTTAGCCACACCCGAATCCAGCCCTACACCTGTTCCGAGTCCTAGGACTAACCGAAGTTTTCACGTGACACCTACTTTTAGCCCTCGGCACACCCCTACCACTACCACTAATCCTAGGCCTAACATGAGCCCTAACATTAACACTGCCCGTGGGCCTCTGCCAACCACTAGCACTTCACCTAACCCTACCCCGAGCACTCCTCCTCGCCCTAGGCCTACGCCTAGCACTACCTCTAGTCCTACCCCTACCCCTGGCCCTACAGCAACCCCTAACCATAGGCCCACCCCCATCCCTACCCCTAGCCACAGCTCCAACTCCTGGCCCTAGGCCTACTCCTGGGTTTACCCCGACACCCACTTCTTGCCCTATGGTTACCCCAGGGCTACGCCTACCGCTCCCAGTAGCCCTAGCTCGGGCCCTAGACCAACGCCCAGTGCTCACTCTAGTCCGAAGCCTAGCATTTGCTTGTCCCCGACCAGTACACCTTGCCCTACCGTTAGCCAGAGGACTAACCCGTGTCCTACGGAATCACCTTGGACCCACCCTTAGCCTCACCCGAATCCAGCCGTACACCTGTTTCAAGTCCTAGGACTAAACAGAGCCCTCCCGTGAAACCTACCCCTAGCCCTCGGCCAACCCCTACCTCTACCACTAATCCTAGGCCTAACATGAGCCCTAACACTAACACTGCCCGTAGGTTTCTGCCAACCACTAGCACTTCACCTAACCCTACCCTGAGCATCCCCCTCGCCCTAGGCCTACGCCTAGCACTACCTCTAGTCCTACCCCTACCCCTGGCCCTACAGCTACCCCTAACCATAGGCCCACCCCCATCCCTACCCCTAGCCACAGCTCCAACTCCTGGCCCTAGGCCTACTCCTAGGTTTACCCCGACTCCCACCTCTTGCCCTATGCCTATTGCAGCGCTACGCCTACCGCTCCCAGTAGCCCTAGCTCGGGCCCTAGACCAACGCCCAGTGCTCAATCTAGTCCGAGGCCTAGCACTTGCCCGTCGCCGACCAGTACACCTTGCCCTACCGTTAGCCAGAGCACTAACCCGTGTCCTACGGAATCACCCTGGACCCACCCTTAGCCACACCCGAATCCAGCCCTACACCTGTTTTGAGTCCTAGGACTAACCGGAGTCCTCCCGTGACACATACCCCGAACCCTCAGCCAACCCCTACCACTACTACTAATCCTAGCCCTAACATGAGCCCTAACACTAACACTGCCCGTGGACCTCTGCCAACCACTAGCCCTTCACCTAACCCTACCCCGAGCACTCCCCCTCGCCCTAGGCCTACGCCTAGCACTACCTCTAGTCCTAACCCTACCCCTGGCCCTACAGCTACACCTAACCATAGGCCCACCCCCACCCCTACCCATAGCCACAGCTCCAACTTTTAGCCCTAGGCCTACTCCTAGGTTTACCCCGACACCCACCTCTTGCCCTATGCGTACCCCAACACTACAACTACCACTCTCAGTAGCCCTAGCTCGGGCCCTAGACCAATGCCCAGTGCTCACTCTAGTCCGAGACCTAGCACTTGCCCGTCGCCGAGCAGTATACCTTGCCCTACCGTTAGCCAGAGCACTAACCAGTGTCCTACGGAATCACCCTGGACCCACTTTTAGCCACACCCGAATCCAGCCCTACACCTGTTCCAAGTGCTAAGACTATACGTAGCCCTCCCGTGACACATACCCCTAGCCCTCGGCCAACCCCTACCACTACCACTAATCCTAGGCCTAACATGAGCCCTAACACTAACAATGCCCGTGGGCCTCTGCCAACCACTAGCACTTCACCTAACCCTACCCCGAGCACTCACCCTCGCCCTAGGCCTACGCCTAGCACTACCTCTAGTCCTACCCCTACCACTGGCCCTACAGCTACCCCTAACCATAGGCCCACCCCCATCCCTACCCCTAGCCACAGCTCCAACTCCTGGCCCTAGGCCTACTCCTAGGTTTACCCCGACACCCACCTCTTGCCCTATGTCTACCCCTGCGCTACACCTACCGCTCCCACTAGCCCTAGCTCGGCCCTAGACCAAGCCCAGTGCTCACTCTAGTCTGAGGCCTAGCATTTACCCGTCCCCGACCAGTACACCTTGCCCTACCATTATCCAGAGCACTAACCCGTGTCCTACGGAATCACCATGGACCCACCCTTAGCCACACCCGAATCCAGCCCTACACCTGTCCGAGTCCTAGGACTAAACGGAGTTCTCCCGTGACACCTACACCTAGCCCTCGGCCAACCCCTACCACTACCACTAATCCTAGGCCTAACATGAGCCATAACACTAACACTGTCCGTGAGCCTCTGCCAAACACTAGCCCTTCACCTAACCCTACCCCGAGCACTCCCCCTCGCCCTAGGCCTACGCCTAGCACTACCTCTAGTCCTAACCCTACCCCTGGCCCTACAGCTACACCTAACCATAGGCCCACCCCCACCCCTACCCATAGCCACAGCTCCAACTTTTAGCCCTAGGCCTACTCCTAGGTTTACCCCGACACCCACCTCTTGCCCTATGCGTACCCCAACACTACAACTACCACTCTCAGTAGCCCTAGCTCGGGCCCTAGACCAACGCCCAGTGCTCACTCTAGTCCGAGGCCTCCACTTGCCCGTCGCCGACCAGTACACCTTGCCCTACCGTTAGCCAGAGCACTAACCCGTGTCCTACGGAATCACCCTGGACACACCCTTAGCCACACCCGAATCCTGCCCTACACCTGTTCCGAGTCCTAGGACTAAACGGAGCCCTTCCTTGACACCTACCCCTAGGCCTCGGCCAACCCCTACCACTTGCACTAATCCTAGGCCTAACATGAGCCCTAACACTAATACTGCCCGTGGGCCTCTGCCATCAACTAGTTCTTCACCTAACCCTACCCTGAGCACTCCCCCTCGCCCTAGGCCTACGCCTAGCACTACCTCTAGTCCTACCCCTACCACTGGCCCTACAGCTACAACTAACCATAGGCCCACCCCCATCCCTACCCCTAGCCACTGCTCCAACTCCTAGCCCTAGGCCTACTCCTGGGTTTACCCCGACACCCACCTCTTGCCCTATGCCTACCCCAGCGCTACGCCTACCGCTCCCAGTAGCCCTACCTCGGGTTCTAGACCAACGCCCAGTACTCACTCTAGTCCGACCTAGCACTTGCCCGTCACCGACCAGTACACCTTGCCCTACCGTTAGCCAGAGCACTAACCTGTGTCCTACGGAATCACCCTGGATCCACCCTTAGCCACACCCGAATCAAGCCCTGCACCTGTTCCGAGTCCTAGGACTAAACGGAGCCCTCCCTTGACACCTACCCCTAGCCCTCGGCCAACCCCTACCACTACAACTAATCCTAGGCCTAACATGAGCCCTAACACTAACACTGCCCGTGGGCATCTGCCAACCACTAGCCATTCACCTAACCCTACCCCGAACACTCCCCCTCGCCCTAGGCCTATGCCTAGCACTACCTCTAGTCCTACCCCTACCCCTGGCCCTACAGCTACAACTAACCATAGGCCCACACCCATCATTACCCCTAGCCACAGCTCCAACTCCTGGCCCTAGGCCTACTCCTAGGTTTAAACCGACACCCACCTCTTGCCCTATGCCTACCCCAGTGCTACGCCTACCGCTCTCACTAGCCCTAGCTCGAGCCCTAGACCAACGCCCAGTGCTCACTCTAGTCCGAGGCCTAGCACTTGCCCGTCGCCAACCAGTACACCTTGCCCTACCGTTAGACAGAGGACTAACCCGTGTCCTACGGAATCACCCTGGACCCACCCTTAGCCACACCCGAATCCAGCTCTACACGTGTTTCAAGTCCTAGGACTAAACGGAGCCCTCTCGTGAAACCTAGCCCTAGCCCTCGGCCAACCCCTACCACTACCACTAATCCTAGGCCTAACATGAGCCCTAACACTAACAATGCCTGTGGGCCTCTGCCAACAACTAGCCCTTCACCTAACCCTACCCCGAGCACTCCCCCTCGCCCTAAGCCTACGCCTAGCACTACCTCTAGTCCTACCCATACCCCTGGCCCTACAGCTACCCCTAACCATAGGCCCACCCCCATCCCTACCCCTAGCCACAGCTCTAACTCCTGGCCCTAGGCCTACTCCTAGGTTTACCCCGACACCCACTTATTGCCCTATGCCTACCCCAGCGCTACGCCTACCGCTCCCACTAGCCCTAGCTCGGCCCTAGACCAACGCCCAGTGCACACTCTAGTCCGAAGCCTAGCATTTGCCCGTCGCCGACCAGTACCCCTTGCCCTACCGTTATTCAGAGCACTAACCCGTGTCCTACGTAATCTCCCTGGACCCACCCTTAGCCACACCCGAATCCAGCCCTACACCTGTTTCAAGTCATAGGACTAAACGGAGCCATCCCGTGACCCCTACCCCTAGCCCTCGGCCAACCCCTACCACTACCACTAATCCTAGGCCTAACATGAGCCCTAACACTAACATTGCTCGTAGGCCTCTGCCAACCACTAGCCCTTCACCTAACACTACACAGAGCACTCCCCCTCGCCCTAGGCCTACGCCTAGCACTACCTCTAGTCCTACCCCTTCCCCTGGTTCTACAGCTACCCCTACCCATAGGCCCACCCCCATCCCTACCCCTAGCCACAGCTCCAACTCCTGGCCCTAGGCCTACTCCTAGGTTTACCCCGACACACACCTCTTGCCCTATGTCTACCCCTGCGCTACACCTACCGCTCCCACTAGCCCTAGCTCGGCCCTAGACCAAGCCCAGTCTCACTCTAGTCTGAGGCCTAGCATTTACCCGTCCCCGACCAGTACACCTTGCCCTACCTTTATCCAGAGCACTAACCCGTGTCCTACGGAATCACCATGGACCCACCCTTAGCCACACCCGAATCCAGCCCTACACCTGTTCCGAGTCCTAGGACTAAACGGAGTTCTCCCGTGACACCTACACCTAGCCCTCGGCCAACCCCTACCACTACCACTAATCCTAGGCCTAACATGAGCCATAACACTAACACTGTCCGTGAGCCTCTGCCAAACACTAGCCCTTCACCTAACCCTACCCCGAGCACTCCCCCTCGCCCTAGGCCTACGCCTAGCACTACCTCTAGTCCTACCCCTACACCTGGCCCTACAGCTACCCCTACTCATAAGACCACCCCCATCCCTGCGCCTAGCCACAGCTCCAACTCCTGGCCATAGGCCTACTCCTAGGTTTACCCCGACACTACCTCTTGCCATATGCCTACCCCAGCGCTACACCTACCACTCCCAGTAGCCCTAGCTCGGGCCCTAGACCAACGCCCAGTGCTCACTCTAGTCCGAGGCCTAACACTTGCCCGTCGCCGACCAGTACACCTTGCCCTACCGTTAGCCAGAGCACTAACCCGTGTCCTGCGGAATCACCCTGGACCCACCCTTAGCCACACCCGAATCCAGCCCTACACCTGTTCCTAATCCTAGGACTAAACGGAGCCCTCCCTTGACACCTACCCCTAGGCCTCGGCCAACCCCTACCACTACCACTAATCCTAGGCCTAACATGAGCCCTAACACTAACACTGCCCGTGGGCCTCTGCCAACCAATAGCCCTTCACCTAACCCTACCCCGAGCACTCCCCCTCGCCCTAGGCCTACGCCTAGCACTACCTCTAGTCCTACCCCTACCCCTGGCCCTACAGCTACAACTAACCATAGGCCCACCCCCATCCCTACCCCTAGCCACAGCTCCAACTCGTGGCCCTAGGCCTACTCCTAGGTTTACACCGACACCCACCACTTGCCCTATGCCTACCCCAGCGCTACGCCTACCGCAATCACTAGCCCTAGCTCGGGCCCTAGACCAACGCCCAGTGCTCACTCTAGTCCGAGGCCTAGCACTTGCCCGTCGCCGACCAGTACACTTTGCCCTACAGTTAGCCAGAGGACTAACCCGTGTCCTACGGAATCACCATGGACCCACCCTTAGCCACACCCGAATCCAGCCCTACATCTGTTTCAAATCCTAGGACTAAACGGAGCCCTCCCGTGAAACCTACCCCTAGCCCTCGGCCAACCCCTACCACTACCACTAATCCTAGGCCCTAACATGAGCCCTAATACTAACACTGATCGTAGGCCTCTGCCAACCACTAGTCCTTTACCTAACCCTACCCAGAGCACTCCCCCTCGCCCTAGGCCTACGCCTAGCACTACCTCCAATCCTACTTCTACCCCTGGCCCTACAGCTACCCCTACCCATAGGCCCACCCCCATCCCTGCCCCAAGCCACAGCTCCAACTCCTAGCTTTTGGCCTACTCCTAGGTTTACCCAAACACCCACCTCTTGCCCTATGCCTACCCCAGAGCTACGCCTACCGCTCCCACTAGCCCTAGCTCAGGCCCTAGACCAACGCCCAGTGCTCATTCTAGTCCGAAGCCTAGCACTTGCCCTTCGCCGACCAGTACACCTTGCCCTACCGTTAGCCAGAACACTAAACTGTGTCCCACGAAATCACCCTGGACCCACCCTTAGCCACACCCGAATCCAGCCCTACACCTGTTTTGAGTCCAAGGACTAACCGGAGTTTTCCCGTGACACCTACCTTTAGCCCTCGGCCAACCCCTACCACTACCACTAATCCTAGGCCTAACATGAGCCCTAACACTAACACTGCCCGTGGGCCTCTGCCAACCACTAGCACTTCACCTAACCCTACCCCGAGCACTCCCCCTCGCCCTAGGCGTACGCCTAGCTCTACCTCTAGTCCTAACCCTACCCCTAACCCTACAGCTACCCCTAACCATAAGCCCACCCCCATCCCTAACCCTAGCCACAGCTCCAAATTCTGGCCCTAGGCCTACTCCTGGGTTTACCCCGACACCCACCTCTTGCCCTATGCCTACCGCAGCGCTACGCATACCGCTCCCACGAGCCCTAGCTCGGGCCCTAGACCAATGCCCAGTGCTCACTCTAGTCTGAGGCCTAGCACTTGCCCGTCGCCGACCAGTACACCTTGCCCTACCGTTAGCCAGCGCACTAACCCGTGTTGTACGGAATCACCCTGGACCCACCCTTAGCCACACCCGAATCCAGCCCTACAACTGTTCTGGGTCCTAGGACTAAACGGAGCCCTCCCTTGACACCTACCCCTAGCCCTCGGCCAACCCCTACCACTACCACTAATCCTAGGCCTAACATGAACCCTAACAATAACACTGCCCGAGGGCCTCTGCCAACCACTAGCCCTTCACCTAATCCTACCCCGAGCACTACCCATCGCCCTAGGCCTACGCCTAGCACTATCTCTAGTCCTACCTCTACACCTGCCCCTACAGCTACCCCTACCCATAGGCCCACCCCCATCCCTACCCCTAGCCACAGCTCCAACTCCTGGCCCTAGGCCTACTCCTAGGTTTACCCCGACACCACCTCATGCCCTATGCCTACCCCAGCGCTACGCCTACCGCTCCCACTAGCCCTAGCTCGGGCCCTAGACCAACGCCCAGTGCTCATTCTAGTCCGAGGCGTAGCACTTGCCCGTCGCCGACCAGTACACCTTGCCCTACCGGTAGCCAGAACACTAACCTGTGTCCCACGAAATCACCCTGGACCCACCCTTAGCCACACTCGAAACCAGCCCTACACCTTTTCTGAGTCCTAGGACTAACCGGAGTCCTCCCGTGACACCTACCCCTAACCATCGGCCAACCCCTACCACTACCACTAATCCTAGGCCTAACATGAGCCCTAACATAACACTGCCCGTGGGCCTCTGCCAACCACTAGTCCTTCACCTAATCCTACCCCGAGCACTCCCCCTCGCCCTAGGCCTACGCCTAGCACTACCTCTAGTCCTATCCCTACCCCTGGCCCTACAGCTACCCCTAGCCATAGGCCCACCCCCATCACTACCCCTAGCCACAGCTCCAACGCCTGGCCCTAGGCCTACTCCTAGGTTTACCTTGACAACGACCTCTTGCCCTATGCCTACCCCACCGCTACACCTACCACTCCCAGTAGCCCTAGCTCGGGCCCTAGACCAACGCTCAGTGCTCACTCTAGTCCGAGGCCTAGCACTTGCCCGTCGCCGACTAGTATACCTTGCCCTACCGTTAGCGAGAGCACTAACTTGTGTCCTACGGAATCACCCTGGACTCACCCTTAGCAACACCCGAATCCAGCCCTACACCTGTTCCGAGTCCTAGGACTAAACGGAGCCCTCCCGTGACACCTACCCCTAGCCCTCGGCCAACCCCTACCACTACCACTAATCCTAGGCCTAACATGAAACCTAACACTAACACTGCCCGTGGGCCTCTGCCAACCACTAGCACTTCACCTAACCCTACCCCGAGCACTCACCCTTGCCCCAGGCCTACGCCTAGAACTACCTCTAGTCCTAACTACCCCTGGCCCTACAGCTACCCCTAGCCATAGGCCCACCCCCATCACTACCCCTAGCCACAGCTCCAACTTCTGGCCCTAGGCCTACTCCTGGGTTTACCCCGACACCCACCTCTTGCCCTATGCCTACCCCAGCGCTACGCCTACCGCTCCCACTAGCCCTAGCTCGGGCCCTAGACCAACGCCCAGTGCTCACTCTAGTCCGAGGCCTAGCACTTGCACGTCGCCGACCAGTACACCTTGCCCTACCGTTAGCCAGAACACTAACCTGTGTCCCACGAAATCACACTGTACCCACCCTTAGCCACACCCGAAACCAGCCCTACACCTGTTCCGAGTCCTAGGACTAACGAGAGTCCTCCCGTGACACATACCCCTAACACTCGGCCAAACCCTACCACTACCACTAATCCTAGGCCTAACATGAGCCCTAACACTAACACTGCCCGTGGGCCTGTGCCAACCACTAGCCTTTCACCTAACCCTACCCCGAGAACTCCCTCTCGCCCTAGGCCTACGCCTAGCTCTACCTCTAGTCCTAACCCTACCCCTGGCCCTACAGCTACCCCTAAACATAGGCCCACCCCCATCCTTAACCCCTAGCCACAGCTCCAACTCCTGGCCCTAGGCCTACTCCTAGGTTTACCCCGACACCCACTTCTTGCCCTATGCCTACCCCAGCGCTACGCCTACCGCTGCCACTAGCCCTAGCTCGGGCCCTGGACCAACGCCCAGTGCTCCTTCTAGTCCGAGGCGTAGCACTTGCCAGTCGCCGACCAGTACACCTTGCCCTACTGTTAGCCATTACACTAACCTGTGTCCCACGAAATCACCCTGGACCCACCCTTAGCCACACCTGAAACCAGCCCTACACCTGTTCCGAGTCCTAGGACTAACCAGAGTCCTCCCATGACACCTACCCCTAACCATCGGCCAACCCCTACCACTACCACTAATCCTAGGCCTAACATGAGCCCTAACACTAACACTGCCCGTGGGCCTCTGCCAACCACTAGCCCTTCACCTAATCCTACCCCGAGCACTCCCCCTCGCTCTAGGCCTACGCCTAGCAATACCTCTAGTCCTACCCCTACCCCTGGCCCTACAGCTACCCCTAACCATAGGCCCACCCCCATCACTACCCCTAGCCACAGCTCCAACTCCTGGCCCTAGGCCTACTCCTAGGTTTACCCCGACACCGACCTCTTGCCCTATGCCTACCCCAGCGCTACACCTACCACTCCCAGTAGCCCTAGCTCTGGCCCTAGACCAACGCCCAGTGCTCACTCTAGTCCGAGGCCTAGCACTTGCCCGTCGCCGACCAGTACACCTTGCCCTACCGATAGCCAGAGCACTAACCCGTGTCCTACGGAATCACCCTGGACCCTCCCTTAGCCACACCCGAATCAAGCCCTACACCTGTTCCAGTCCTAGGACTAAACGGAGCCCTCCGTGACACCTACCCCTAGCCCTCGGCCAACCCCTACCACTACCACTAATCCTAGGCCTAACATGAGCCCTAACACTAACAATGCCCGTGGGCCTCTGCCAACCACTAGCACTTCACCTAACCCTACCCCGAGCACTCCCCCTCGCCCTAGGCCTACGCCTAGCACTACCTCTAGTCCTACCCCTACCCCTGGCCCTACAGCTACCCCTAACCATAGGCCCACACCCATCCCTACCCCTAGCCACAGCTCCAACTCCTGGCTCTAGGCCTACTCCTAGGTTTACCCCGACACCCACTTCTTGCCCTATGCCTACCACAGCGCTATGCCTACCGCTCCCACAAGCCCTAGCTCTGGCCCTAGACCAACGCCCAGTGCTCACTCTAGTCCGAAGCCTAGCATTTGCCCGTCCCCGACCAGTACACCTTGCCCTACTGTTAGGCAGAGCACTAACCCGTGTTCTACGGAATCACCCTGGACCCACCCTTAGCCACACCCGAATCCAGCCCTACAGCTGTTCTGAGTCCTAGGACTAAACAAAGCCCTCCCGTGACACCTACACCTAGCCCTCGGCCAACCCCTACCACTACCACTAATCCTAGGCCTAACATGAGCCATAACACTAACACTGCCCGTGAGCCTCTGCCAACCACTAGCCCTTCACCTAATCCTACCTCGAACACTACCCCTCGCCCGAGGCCTACGCCTAGCACTACCTCTAGTCCTACCCCTACCTCTGGCCCTACAGCTACCCCTAGTCATAAGCCCACCCCCATCCCTACCCCTAGCCACAGCTCCAACTCCTGGCCCTAGGCCTACTCCTAGGTTTACACCGACACCCACCTCTTGCCCTATGCCTACCCCAGCGCTACGCCTACCACTCTCACTAGCCCTAGCTCGGGCCCTAGACCAACGCCAAGTGCTCACTCTAGTCCGAGGCCTAGCACTTGCCCGTCGCCGACCAGTACACCTTGCCCTACCGATAGCCAGAGCACTAACCCGTGTCCTACGGAATCACCCTGGACCCACCCTTAGCCACACCCGAATCAAGCCCTACACCTGTTCCAGTCCTAGGACTAAACGGAGCCCTCCGTGACACCTACCCCTAGCCCTCGGCCAACCCCTACCACTACCACTAATCCTAGGCCTAACATGAGCCCTAACACTAACAATGCCCGTGGGCCTCTGCCAACCACTAGCACTTCACCTAACCCTACCCCGAGCACTCCCCCTCGCCCTAGGCCTACGCCTAGCACTACCTCTAGTCCTACCCCTACCCCTGGCCCTACAGCTACCCCTAACCATAGGCCCACACCCATCCCTACCCCTAGCCACAGCTCCAACTCCTGGCTCTAGGCCTACTCCTAGGTTTACCCCGACACCCACTTCTTGCCCTATGCCTACCACAGCGCTATGCCTACCGCTCCCACAAGCCCTAGCTCTGGCCCTAGACCAACGCCCAGTGCTCATTCTAGTCCGAAGCCTAGCATTTGCCCGTCCCCGACCAGTACACCTTGCCCTACTGTTAGGCAGAGCACTAACCCGTGTTCTACGGAATCACCCTGGACCCACCCTTAGCCACACCCGAATCCAGCCCTACAGCTGTTCTGAGTCCTAGGACTAAACAAAGCCCTCCCGTGACACCTACACCTAGCCCTCGGCCAACCCCTACCACTACCACTAATCCTAGGCCTAACATGAGCCATAACACTAACACTGCCCGTGAGCCTCTGCCAACCACTAGCCCTTCACCTAATCCTACCTCGAACACTACCCCTCGCCCTAGGCCTACGCCTAGCACTACCTCTAGTCCTACCCCTACCTCTGGCCCTACAGCTACCCCTAGTCATAAGCCCACCCCCATCCCTACCCCTAGCCACAGCTCCAACTCCTGGCCCTAGGCCTACTCCTAGGTTTACACCGACACCCACCTCTTGCCCTATGCCTACCCCAGCGCTACGCCTACCACTCTCACTAGCCCTAGCTCGGGCCCTAGACCAACGCCAAGTGCTCACTCTAGTCCGAGGCCTAGCACTTGCCCGTCGCCGACCAGTACACCTTGCCCTACCGATAGCCAGAACACTAACCTGTGTCCCACGAAATCACACTGTACCCACCCTTAGCCACACCCGAAACCAGCCCTACACCTGTTCCGAGTCCTAGGACTAACTGGAGTCCTCCCGTGACACATACCCCTAACCCTCAGCCAACCCCTACCACTACCACTAATCCTAGGCCTAACATGAGCCCTAACACTAACACTGCCCGTGGGCCTCTGCCAACAACTAGCCCTTCACCTAACCCTACCCCGAGCACTCCCCCTCGCCCTAGGCCTACGCCTAGCACTACCTCTAGTCCTAACCCTACACCTGGTCCTAAAGCTACACCTAACCATAGGCCCACCCCCATCCGTACCCCTAGCCACAGCTCCAACTCCTGGCCCTAGGCCTACTCCTAGGTTTACACTGACACCCACCTCTTGCACTATGCCTACCCTAGCGCTACGCCTAACGCTCTCACTAGCCCTAGTTGGGCCCTAGACCAACGCCCAGTCTCACTCTAGTCCGAGGCCTAGCACTTGCCCGTCGCCGACCAGTACACCTTGCCCTACCGTTAGCCAGAGGACTAACCCGTGTCCTAGGGAATCACCGTGGACCCACCCTTAGCCACACCTGCATCCAGCCTTACACCTGTTTCATGTCCTAGGACTAAACGGAGTCCTCCCGTGAAACCTACCTTTAGCCCTCGGCCAACCCCTACCACTACCACTAATCCTAGGTTTAACATGAGCCCTAACACTAACACTGCCCGTAGGCCTCTGCCAACCAGTAGCCCTTCACCTAACCCTACCCAGAGAACTCCCCCTCGCCCTAGGTCTACGCCTAGCACTACCTCCAATCCTACACCTACCCCTGGCCCTACAGCTACCCCTACCCATAGGCCCACCCCCATCCCTACCCCTAGCCACAGCTCCAACTCCTGGCCCTAGGCCTACTCCTAGGTTTACCTCGACACCCACCTCTTGCACTATGCCTACCCCAGCGATACACCTAGCACTCCCAGTAGCCCTAGCTCGGGCCCTAGACCAACGCCCAGTGCTCACTCTAGTCCGAGGCCTAGCAGTTGCCCGTCGCCGACCAGTATACCTTGCCCTACCGTTAGCCAGAGCACTAACCCGTGTCCTACGAAATCACCCTGGACACACCCTTAGCCAGACCTGAATCCAGCCCTACACCGGTTCGGAGTCCTAGGACTAAACGGAGTCCTCCCGTGACACCTACCCCTAGCCCTCGGCCAAACCGTACCACTACCACTAATCCTAGGCCTAACATGAGCCCTAAAACTAACAATACGCGTGGGCCTCTGCCAACGACTAGCCCTTCACCTAACCCTACCCCGAGCACACCGAATCGCCCTAGGCCTACGCCTAGCACTACCTCTAGTCCTACCCCTACCCCTGGCCCTACAGCTACCCCTAACCATAGGCCCACCCCCATCCCTACCCCTAGCCACAGCTCCAACTCCTGGCCCTAGGCCTACTCCTAGGTTTACCCCGACACCCACCTATTGCCCTATGACTACCACAGCGCTACGCCTACCGCTCCCAATAGCCCTAGCTCGGGCCCTAGACCAACGCCCAGTGCTCACTCTAATCCGAGGCTTAGCACTTGCCCGTCGCCGACCAGTACACCTTGCCCTACCGTTAGCCAGAACACTAACCTGTGTCCCACGAAATCACCCTGGACCCACCCTTAGGCACACCCGAATCCAGCCCTACACCTGTGCCGAGTCCTAGGACTAACCGCAGTTTTCCCGTGACACCTACCTTTAGCCCTCGGCAAACCCCTACCACTACTACTAATCCTAAGCCTAACATGAGCCCTAACACTAACACTGCCCGTGGGCCTCTGCCAACAACTAGCACTTCACCTAACCCTACACCAAGCACTCCCCCTCTCCCTAGGCCTACGCCTAGCACTACCTCTAGTCCTAACCCTACCCCTGGCCCTACAGCTACAACTAACCATAGGCCCACCCATCTCTACCCCATGCCACAGCTCCAACTCCTGGCCCTAGGCCTACTTCTAGGTTTACACCGACACCCACCTCTTGCCCTATGCCTACCCTAGCGCTACGCCTACCGCTCTCACTAGCCCTAGTTTGGCCCTAGACCAACGCCCAGTCTCACTCTAGTCCGAGGCCTAGCACTTGCCCGTCGCCGACCAGTACACCTTGCCCTACCGTTAGCCAGAGGACTAACCCGTGTCCTAGGGAATCACCGTGGACCCACCCTTAGCCACACCTGAATCCAGCCTTACACCTGTTTCATGTCTTAGGACTAAACGGAGCCCTCCCGTGAAACCTACCCCTAGCTCTCGGCCAACCCCTACCACTACCACTAATCCTAGGCCTAACATGAGCCCTAACACTAACACTGCCCATAGGCCTTTGCCAACCACTAGCCCTTCACCTAACCCTACTCCGAAAACTCCCCTTCGCCCTAGGCCTACGCCTAGCACTACCTCTAGTCCTAACCCTACCCCTGGTCCTACAGCTACACCTAACCATAGGCCCACCCCCATCACTACCCCTAGCCACAGCTCCAACTCCTGGCCCTAGGCCTATTCCTCGGTTTACCCCGACACCCACCTCTTGCCATATGCCTACCACAGCGCTACGCCTACCGCTCCCACTAGCCCTAGCTCGGGCCCTAGACCAACGCCCAGTGCTCACTCTAGTCCAAGGCCTAGCACTTGACCGTCGCCGACCAGTACACTTTGCCCTACCGTTAGCCAGAGCAGTAACCCGTGTCCTACGGAATCACCCTGGACCCACCCTTAGCCACACCCGAATCGAGCCCTACACCTGTTCCGAGTCCTAGGACTAAACGGAGCCCTCCCGTGACACCTACCCGTAGCCCTCGGCCAACCCCTACCACTACCACTAATCGTAGGCCTAACATGAGCCCTAACACTAACACTGCCCGTGGGCCTCTGCCAACCACTAGCACTTCACCTAACCCTACCCTGAGCACTCCCCCTCGCCCTAGGCCTACGCCTAGCACTACCTCTAGTCCTACCCCTACCCCTGGCCCTACAGCTAACCCTAACCATAGGCCCACCCCCCTCACTGCCCCTAGCCACAGCTCCAACTTCTGGCTTTAGGCCTACTCCTAGGTTTACCCCTACACCCACCTCTTGCCCTATGCGTACCCCAGCGCTACGCCTACCGCTCCCAGTAGCCCTAGCTCGGGCCCTAGACCAACACTCAGTGCTCACTCTAGTCTGAGGCCTAGTACTTGCCCGTCACCGACAAGTACACCTTGCCCTACCGTTAGCCAGAGCAGTAACCCGTGTCCTACGGAATCACCCTGGACTCACCCTTAGCCACACCCGAATCCAGCCCTACACCTGTTCCGAGTCCTAGGACTAAACGGAGCCCTCCCGTGACACCTACCCCTAGCCCTCGGCCAAACCCTACCACTACCACTAATCCTAGGCCTAACATGAGCCCTAACACTAACACTGCCCGTGGGCCTCTGCCAACCACTAGTCCTTCACCTAATCCTACCTCGAGCACTCCCCCTCACCCTAAACCTACGCCTAGCACTACCTCTAGTCCTACCCCTACCCCTGGCCCTACAGCTACCCCTAACCATAGGCCCACCCCCATCACTACCCCTAGCCACAGCTCCAACTCCTGGCCCTAGGCCTACTCTTAGGTTTACCCCGACACCGAACTATTTCCCTATGCCTACCCCAGCGCTACACCTACCACTCCCAGTAGCCCTAGCTCGGGCCCTAGACCAACGCTCAGTGCTCACTCTAGTCCGAGGCCTAGCACTTGCCCGTCGCTGACCAGTACACCTTGCCCTACCGTTAGCCAGAGCACTAACCCGTGTCCTACGGAATCATCCTGGACCCACCCTTAGCCACACCCGAATCCAGCCCTACACCTGTTTTGAGTCCTAGGACGAAACGGAGCCCTAACGTGACACCTACCCCTAGCCCTAGTGCAACGCCTACCACTACCACTAATCCTAGGCCTAACATGAGCCCTAACACTAACAAGGCCCGTGGGCCTCTGCCAACCACTAGCACTTCACCTAACCCTACCCCGAGCACTCACCCTGGCCCCAGGCCTACGCCTAGCACTACCTCTAGTCCTAGCCCTACCCCTGGCCCTACAGCTACCCCTAACCATAAGCCCACCCTCATCTCTACCCCTAACCACAGCTCCAACTCCTGGCCCTAGGCCTACTCCTGGGTTTACCCCGACACCCACCTCTTGCCCTATGCCTACCTTAGCGCTACGCCTACCGCTCCCACTAGCCCTAGCTCGGGCCCTAGACCAACGCCCAGTGCTCACTCTAGTCCGAGGCCTAGCACTTGCCCGTCGCCGACCAGTACACCTTGCCCTACCGTTAGCCAGAGCACTAACCCGTGTCCTACTGAATCACCCTGGACCCACCCTTAGCCACACCCGAATCCAGCCCTACACCTGTTCCTAGTCCTAGGACTAAACGGAGCCCTCCTTTGACACCTACCCCTAGCCCTCGGCCAACCCCTACCACTACCACTAATCCTAGGCCTAACATGAGCCCTAACACTAACACTGCCCGTAGGCCTCTGCCAACCACTAGCCCTTCACCTAACCCTACCCAGAGCACTCCCCCTCGCCCTAGCCTACGCCTAGCACTACCTCTAGTCCTAACCGTACCCCTGGCCCTACAGCTACCCCTACCCATAGGCCCACCCCCATCCCTACCCCTAGCCACAGCTCCAATTCCTGACCCTAGGCCTACTCCTAGGTTTACCCCGACCCCCACCTCTTGCCATATGCCTACCCCAGCGCTACACCTACCACTCCCGTTAGCCCTAGCTCGGTCCCTAGACCAACGCCCAGTGCTCACACTAGTCCGAGGCCTAGCACTTGCCCGTTGCCGACCAGTACACCTTGCCCTACCGTTAGCCAGAGCACTAACCCGTGTCCTACGGAATCACCCTGGACCCACCCTTAGCCACACCCGAATCCAGCCCTACACCTGTTCCTAGTCCTAGGACTAAACGGAGGCCTCCTTTGACACCTACCCCTAGCCCTCGGCCAACCCCCACCACTACCACTAATCCTAGGCTTAACATGAGCCCTAACACTAACACTGCCCGTGGGCCTCTGCCAACCACTAGCCCTTCACCTAACCCTACCCCAAGCACTCCCCCTCGCCCTAGGCTTACGCCTAGCACTACCTCTAGTCCTACCCCTACCCCTGGCCCTACAGCTACAACTAACCATAGGCCCACCCACATCTCTACCCCATGTCACAGCTCCAACTACTGGCCCTAGGCCTACTCCTAGGTTTACACCGACACCCACCTCTTGCCCTATGCCTACCCTAGCGCTACGCCTACCGCTCTCACTAGCCCTAGTTGGGCCCTAGACCAACGCCCAGTCTCACTCTAGTCCGAGGCCTAGCACTTGCCCGTCGCCGACCAGTACACCTTGCCCTACCGTTAGCCAGAGGACTAACCCGTGTCCTAGGGAATCACCGTGGACCCACCCTTAGCCACACCTGAATCCAGCCTTACACCTGTTTCATGTCCTAGGACTAAACGGAGCCCTCCCGTGAAACCTACCTTTAGCCCTCGGCCAACGCCTACCACTACCACTAATCCTAGGCCTAACATGAGCCCTAACACTAACAATGCCCGTGGGCCTCTGCCAACCACTAGCACTTCACCTAACCCTACCCCGAGCACTCACCCTGGCCCCAGGCCTACGCCTAGCACTACCTCTAGTCCTAGCCCTACCCCTGGCCCTACAGCTACCCCTAACCATAAGCCCACCCTCATCTCTACCCCTAACCACAGCTCCAACTCCTGGCCCTAGGCCTACACCTGGGTTTACCCCGACACCCACCTCTTGCCCTATGCCTACCCCAGCGCTACGCCTACCGCTCCCACTAGCCCTAGCTCGGGCCCTAGACCAACGCCCAGTGCTCACTCTAGTCCGAGGCCTAGCACTTGCCCGTCGCCGACCAGTACACCTTGCCCTACCGTTAGCCAGAACACTAACCTGTGTCCCACGAAATCACACTGTACCCACCCTTAGCCACACCCGAAAGCAGCCCTACACATGCTCCGAGTCCTAGGACTATTCAGAGTCCTCCCGTGACACATACCCCTAACCATCAGCCAACCCCTACCACTACCACTAATCCTAGGCCTAATATGAGCCCTAACACTAACACTGCCCGTGGACCTCTGCCAACCACTAGCCCTTTACCTAACCCTACCCCGAGCACTCCCCCTCGCCCTAGGCCTACGCGTAGCACTACCTCTAGTCCTAACCCTACCCCTAGCCCTACAGCTACACCTAACCATAGGCCCACCCCCATCCCTACTTCTAGCCACAGCTCCAATTCCTGGCCTTAGGCCTACTCTTAGGTTTACCCTGACACCCACCTCTTGCCCTATGCCTACCACAGCGCTACGCCTACCGCTCCCACTAGCCCTAGCTCGGGCACTAGACCAACGCCCAGTGCTCACTCTAGTCCAAGGCCTAGCACTTGACTGTCGCCGACCAGTACACTTTGCCCTACCGTTAGCCAGAGCACTAACCCGTGTCCTACGGAATCACCCTGGACCCACCCTTAGCCACACCCGAATCCAGCCCTACACCTGTTCCGAATCCTAGGACTAAACGGAGCCCTCCCGTGACACCTACCCCTAGCCCTCGGCCAACTCCTACCACTACCACTAATCCTAGGCCTAACATGAGCCCTAACACTAACACTGCCCGTAGGCCTCTGCCAACCACTAGCCCTTCACCTAACCCTACCCAGAGCACTCCCCCTAGCCCTAGCCTACGCCTAGCACTACTTCTAGTCCTAACCGTACCCCTGGCCCTACAGCTACCCCTACCCATAGGCCCACCCCCATCCCTACCCCTAGCCACAGCTCCAATTCCTGGCCCTAGGCCTACTCCTAGGTTTACCCTGACCCCCACCTCTTGCCATATGCCTACCCCAGCGCTACACCTACCACTTTCATTAGCCCTAGCTCGGGCCCTAGACCAACGTCCAGTGCTCACACTAGTCCGAGGCCTAGCACTTGCCCGTCGCCGACCAGTACACCTTGCCCTACCGTTAGCCAGAGCACTAACCCGTGTCCTACGGAATCACCCTGGACCCACCCTTAGCCACACCCGAATCCAGCCCTACACCTGTTCCTAGTCCTAGGACTAAACGGAGCCCTCCTTTGACACCTACCCCTAGCCCTCGGCCAACCCCCACCACTACCACTAATCCTAGGCCTAACATGAGCCCTAACACTAACACTGCCCGTGGGCCTCTGCCAACCACTAGCCCTTCACCTAACCCTACCCCAAGCACTCCCCCTCGCACTAGGCCTACGCCTAGCACTACCTCTAGTCCTACCCCTACCCCTGGCCCTACAGCTACAACTAACCATAGGCCCACCCACATCTCTACCCCATGCCACAGCTCCAACTCCTGGCCCTAGGCCTACTCCTAGGTTTACACTGACACCCACCTCTTGCACTATGCCTACCCTAGCGCTACGCCTAACGCTCTCACTAGCCCTAGTTGGGCCCTAGACCAACGCCCAGTTTCACTCTAGTCCGAGGCCTAGCACTTGCCCGTCGCCGACCAGTACACCTTGCCCTACCGTTAGCCAGAGGACTAACCCGTGTCCTAGGGAATCACCGTGGACCCACCCTTAGCCACACCTGAATCCAGCCTTACACCTGTTTCATGTCCTAGGACTAAACGGAGTCCTCCCGTGAAACCTACCTTTAGCCCTCGGCCAACCCCTACCACTACCACTAATCCTAGGTTTAACATGAGCCCTAACACTAACACTGCCCGTAGGCCTCTGCCAACCACTAGCCCTTCACCTAACCCTACCCAGAGAACTCCCCCTCGCCCTAGGTCTACGCCTAGCACTACCTCCAATCCTACACCTACCCCTGGCCCTACAGCTACCCCTACCCATAGGCCCACCCCCATCCCTACCCCTAGCCACAGCTCCAACTCCTGGCCCTAGGCCTACTCCTAGGTTTACCTCGACACCCACCTCTTGCACTATGCCTACCCCAGCGATACACCTAGCACTCCCAGTAGCCCTAGCTCGGGCCCTAGACCAACGCCCAGTGCTCACTCTAGTCCGAGGCCTAGCACTTGCCCGTCGCCGACCAGTATACCTTGCCCTACCGTTAGCCAGAGCACTAACCCGTGTCCTACGAAATCACCCTGGACACACCCTTAGCCAGACCTGAATCCAGCCCTACACCGGTTCGGAGTCCTAGGACTAAACGGAGTCCTCCCGTGACACCTACCCCTAGCCCTCGGCCAAACCGTACCACTACCACTAATCCTAGGCCTAACATGAGCCCTAAAACTAACAATACGCGTGGGCCTCTGCCAACGACTAGCCCTTCACCTAACCCTACCCCGAGCACACCGAATCGCCCTAGGCCTACGCCTAGCACTACCTCTAGTCCTACCCCTACCCCTGGCCCTACAGCTACCCCTAACCATAGGCCCACCCCCATCCCTACCCCTAGCCACAGCTCCAACTCCTGGCCCTAGGCCTACTCCTAGGTTTACCCCGACACCCACCTATTGCCCTATGACTACCACAGCGCTACGCCTACCGCTCCCAATAGCCCTAGCTCGGGCCCTAGACCAACGCCCAGTGCTCACTCTAATCCGAGGCTTAGCACTTGCCCGTCGCCGACCAGTACACCTTGCCCTACCGTTAGCCAGAACACTAACCTGTGTCCCACGAAATCACCCTGGACCCACCCTTAGGCACACCCGAATCCAGCCCTACACCTGTTCCGAGTCCTAGGACTAACCGCAGTTTTCCCGTGACACCTACCTTTAGCCCTCGGCAAACCCCTACCACTACTACTAATCCTAAGCCTAACATGAGCCCTAACACTAACACTGCCCGTGGGCCTCTGCCAACAACTAGCACTTCACCTAACCCTACACCAAGCACTCCCCCTCTCCCTAGGCCTACGCCTAGCACTACCTCTAGTCCTAACCCTACCCCTGGCCCTACAGCTACAACTAACCATAGGCCCACCCATCTCTACCCCATGCCACAGCTCCAACTCCTGGCCCTAGGCCTACTTCTAGGTTTACACCGACACCCACCTCTTGCCCTATGCCTACCCTAGCGCTACGCCTACCGCTCTCACTAGCACTAGTTTGGCCCTAGACCAACGCCCAGTCTCACTCTAGTCCGAGGCCTAGCACTTGCCCGTCGCCGACCAGTACACCTTGCCCTACCGTTAGCCAGAGGACTAACCCGTGTCCTAGGGAATCACCGTGGACCCACCCTTAGCCACACCTGAATCCAGCCTTACACCTGTTTCATGTCTTAGGACTAAACGGAGCCCTCCCGTGAAACCTACCCCTAGCTCTCGGCCAACCCCTACCACTACCACTAATCCTAGGCCTAACATGAGCCCTAACACTAACACTGCCCATAGGCCTTTGCCAACCACTAGCCCTTCACCTAACCCTACTCCGAAAACTCCCCTTCGCCCTAGGCCTACGCCTAGCACTACCTCTAGTCCTAACCCTACCCCTGGTCCTACAGCTACACCTAACCATAGGCCCACCCCCATCACTACCCCTAGCCACAGCTCCAACTCCTGGCCCTAGGCCTATTCCTCGGTTTACCCCGACACCCACCTCTTGCCATATGCCTACCACAGCGCTACGCCTACCGCTCCCACTAGCCCTAGCTCGGGCCCTAGACCAACGCCCAGTGCTCACTCTAGTCCAAGGCCTAGCACTTGACCGTCGCCGACCAGTACACTTTGCCCTACCGTTAGCCAGAGCAGTAACCCGTGTCCTACGGAATCACCCTGGACCCACCCTTAGCCACACTCGAATCGAGCCCTACACCTGTTCCGAGTCCTAGGACTAAACGGAGCCCTCCCGTGACACCTACCCGTAGCCCTTGGCCAACCCCTACCACTACCACTAATCGTAGGCCTAACATGAGCCCTAACACTAACACTGCCCGTGGGCCTCTGCCAACCACTAGCACTTCACCTAACCCTACCCTGAGCACTCCCCCTCGCCCTAGGCCTACGCCTAGCACTACCTCTAGTCCTACCCCTACCCCGGCCCTACAGCTAACCCTAACCATAGGCCCACCCCCCTCACTGCCCCTAGCCACAGCTCCAACTTCTGGCTTTAGGCCTACTCCTAGGTTTACCCCTACACCCACCTCTTGCCCTATGCGTACCCAAGCGCTACGCCTACCGCTCCCAGTAGCCCTAGCTCAGGCCCTAGACCAACACTCAGTGCTCACTCTAGTCTGAGGCCTAGTACTTGCCCGTCACCGACAAGTACACCTTGCCCTACCGTTAGCCAGAGCAGTAACCCGTGTCCTACGGAATCACCCTGGACTCACCCTTAGCCACACCCGAATCCAGCCCTACACCTGTTCCGAGTCCTAGGACTAATCGGAGCCCTCCCGTGACACCTACCCCTAGCCCTCGGCCAAACCCTACCACTACCACTAATCCTAGGCCTAACATGAGCCCTAACACTAACACTGCCCGTGGGCCTCTGCCAACCACTAGTCCTTCACCTAATCCTACCTCGAGCACTCCCCCTCACCCTAAACCTACGCCTAGCACTACCTCTAGTCCTACCCCTACCCCTGGCCCTACAGCTACCCCTAACCATAGGCCCACCCCCATCACTACCCCTAGCCACAGCTCCAACTCCTGGCCCTAGGCCTACTCTTAGGTTTACCCCGACACCGAACTATTTCCCTATGCCTACCCCAGCGCTACACCTACCACTCCCAGTAGCCCTAGCTCGGGCCCTAGACCAACGCTCAGTGCTCACTCTAGTCCGAGGCCTAGCACTTGCCCGTCGCTGACCAGTACACCTTGCCCTACCGTTAGCCAGAGCACTAACCCGTGTCCTACGGAATCATCCTGGACCCACCCTTAGCCACACCCGAATCCAGCCCTACACCTGTTTTGAGTCCTAGGACGAAACGGAGCCCTAACGTGACACCTACCCCTAGCCCTAGTGCAACGCCTACCACTACCACTAATCCTAGGCCTAACATGAGCCCTAACACTAACAATGCCCGTGGGCCTCTGCCAACCACTAGCACTTCACCTAACCCTACCCCGAGCACTCACCCTGGCCCCAGGCCTACGCCTAGCACTACCTCTAGTCCTAGCCCTACCCCTGGCCCTACAGCTACCCCTAACCATAAGCCCACCCTCATCTCTACCCCTAACCACAGCTCCAACTCCTGGCCCTAGGCCTACTCCTGGGTTTACCCCGACACCCACCTCTTGCCCTATGCCTACCTTAGCGCTACGCCTACCGCTCCCACTAGCCCTAGCTCGGGCCCTAGACCAACGCCCAGTGCTCACTCTAGTCCGAGGCCTAGCACTTGCCCGTCGCCGACCAGTACACCTTGCCCTACCGTTAGCCAGAGCACTAACCCGTGTCCTACTGAATCACCCTGGACCCACCCTTAGCCACACCCGAATCCAGCCCTACACCTGTTCCTAGTCCTAGGACTAAACGGAGCCCTCCTTTGACACCTACCCCTAGCCCTCGGCCAACCCCTACCACTACCACTAATCCTAGGCCTAACATGAGCCCTAACACTAACACTGCCCGTAGGCCTCTGCCAACCACTAGCCCTTCACCTAACCCTACCCAGAGCACTCCCCCTCGCCCTAGCCTACGCCTAGCACTACCTCTAGTCCTAACCGTACCCCTGGCCCTACAGCTACCCCTACCCATAGGCCCACCCCCATCCCTACCCCTAGCCACAGCTCCAATTCCTGGCCCTAGGCCTACTCCTAGGTTTACCCCGACCCCCACCTCTTGCCATATGCCTACCCCAGCGCTACACCTACCACTCCCGTTAGCCCTAGCTCGGTCCCTAGACCAACGCCCAGTGCTCACACTAGTCCGAGGCCTAGCACTTGCCCGTCGCCGACCAGTACACCTTGCCCTACCGTTAGCCAGAGCACTAACCCGTGTCCTACGGAATCACCCTGGACCCACCCTTAGCCACACCCGAATCCAGCCCTACACCTGTTCCTAGTCCTAGGACTAAACGGAGGCCTCCTTTGACACCTACCCCTAGCCCTCGGCCAACCCCCACCACTACCACTAATCCTAGGCTTAACATGAGCCCTAACACTAACACTGCCCGTGGGCCTCTGCCAACCACTAGCCCTTCACCTAACCCTACCCCAAGCACTCCCCCTCGCCCTAGGCTTACGCCTAGCACTACCTCTAGTCCTACCCCTACCCCTGGCCCTACAGCTACAACTAACCATAGGCCCACCCACATCTCTACCCCATGTCACAGCTCCAACTCCTGGCCCTAGGCCTACTCCTAGGTTTACACCGACACCCACCTCTTGCCCTATGCCTACCCTAGCGCTACGCCTACCGCTCTCACTAGCCCTAGTTGGGCCCTAGACCAACGCCCAGTCTCACTCTAGTCCGAGGCCTAGCACTTGCCCGTCGCCGACCAGTACACCTTGCCCTACCGTTAGCCAGAGGACTAACCCGTGTCCTAGGGAATCACCGTGGACCCACCCTTAGCCACACCTGAATCCAGCCTTACACCTGTTTCATGTCCTAGGACTAAACGGAGCCCTCCCGTGAAACCTACCTTTAGCCCTCGGCCAACCCCTACCACTACAACTAATCCTAGGTTTAACATGAGCCCTAACACTAACACTGCCCGTAGGCCTCTGCCAACCACTAGCCCTTCACCTAACCCTACCCAGAGCACTCCCCCTCGCCCTAGGTCTACGCCTAGCACTACCTCCAATCCTACACCTACCCCTGACCCTACAGCTACCCCTACCCATAGGCCCACCCCCATCCCTACCCCTAGCCACAGCTCCAACTCCTTGCCCTAGGCCTACTCCTAGGTTTACCCCGACACCCACCTCTTGCACTATGCCTACCCCAGCGATACACCTAGCACTCCCAGTAGCCCTAGCTCGGGCCCTAGACCAACGCCCAGTGCTCACTCTAGTCCGAGGCCAAGCACTTGCCCGTCGCCGACCAGTACACCTTGCCCTACCGTTAGCCAGAGCACTAACCCGTGTCCTACGAAATCACCCTGGACACACCCTTAGCCAGACCCGAATCCAGCCCTACACCGGTTCCGAGTCCTAGGACTAAACGGAGCCCTCCCGTGACACCTACCCCTAGCCCTCGGCCAAACCGTACCACTACCACTAATCCTAGGCCTAACATGAGCCCTAAAACTAACAATACGCGTGGGCCTCTGCCAAGGACTAGCCCTTCACCTAACCCTACCCCGAGCACACCCAATCGCCCTAGGCCTACGCCTAGCACTACCTCTAGTCCTACCCCTACCCCTGGCCCTACAGCTACCCCTAACCATAGGCCCACCCCCATCCCTACCCCTAGCCACAGCTCCAACTCCTGGCCCTAGGCCTACTCCTAGGTTTACCCCGACACCCACCTCTTGCCCTATGACTACCAGAGCGCTACGCCTAACGCTCCCAATAGCCCTAGCTCGGGTCCTAGACCAACGCCCAGTGCTCATTCTAATCCGAGGCCTAGCACTTGCCCGTCGCCGACCAATACACCTTGCCCTACCGTTAGCCAGAACACTAACCTGTGTCCCACGAAATCACCCTGGACCCACCCTTAGGCACACCCGAATCCAGCCCTACACCTGTTCCGAGTCCTAGGACTAACCGCAGTTTTCCCGTGACACCTACCTTTAGCCTTCGGAAAACCCCTACCACTACCACTAATCCTAGGCCTAACATGAGCCCTAACACTAACACTGCCCGTGGGCCTCTGCCAACCACTAGCACTTCACCTAACCCTACCCCAAGCACTCCCCCTCTCCCTAGGCCTACGACTAGCACTACCTCTAGTCCTACCCCTACCCCTGGCCCTACAGCTACAACTAACCATAGGCCCACCCACATCTCTACCCCATGCCACAGCTCCAACTCCTGGCCCTAGGCCTACTCCTAGGTTTACACCGACACCCACCTCTTGCCCTATGCGTACCCTAGCGCTACGCCTACCGCTCTCACTAGCCCTAGTTGGGCCCTAGACCAACGCCCAGTCTCACTCTAGTCCGAGGCCTAGCACTTGCCCGTCGCCGACCAGTACACCTTGCCCTACCGTTAGCCAGAGGACTAACCCGTGTCCTAGGGAATCACCGTGGACCCACCCTTAGCCACACCTGAATCCAGCCTTACACCTGTTTCATGTCCTAGGACTAAACGGAGCCCTCCCGTGAAACCTACCCCTAGCCCTCGGCCAACCCCTACCACTACCACTAATCCTAGGCCTAACATGAGCCCTAACACTAACACTGCCGGTAGGCCTTTGCCAACCACTAGCCCTTCACCTAACCCTACCCCGAAAACTCCCCCTCGCCCTAGGCCTACGCCTAGCACTACCTCCAGTTTTAACCCTACCCCTGGCCCTACAGCTACACCTAACCATAGGCCCACCCCCATCACTACCCCTAGCCACAGCTCCAACTCCTGGCCCTAGGCCTACTCCTCGGTTTACCCCGACACCCACCTCTTGCCATATGCCTACCACAGCGCTACGCCTACCGCTCCCACTAGCCCTAGCTCGGGCCCTAGACCAACGCACAGTGCTCACTCTAGTCCAAGGCCTAGCACTTGACCGTCGCCGACCAGTACACTTTGCCCTACCGTTAGCCAGAGCAGTAACCCGTGTCCTACGGAATCACCCTGGACCCACCCTTAGCCACACCCGAATCGAGCCCTACACCTGTTCCGAGTCCTAGGACTAAACGGAGCCCTCCCGTGACACCTACCCCTAGCCCTCGGCCAACCCCTACCACTACCACTAATCCTAGGCCTAACATGAGCCCTAACACTAACACTGCCCGTGGGCCTCTGCCAACCACTAGCACTTCACCTAACCCTACCCCGAGCACTCCCCCTCGCCCTAGGCCTACGCCTAGCACTACCTCTAGTCCTACCCCTACCCCTGGCCCTACAGCTACCCCTAACCATAGGCCCACCCCCATCACTGCCCCTAGCCACAGCTCCAACTTCTGGCTTTAGGACTACTCCTAGGTTTACCCCGACACCCACCTCTTGCCCTATGCCTACCCCAGCGCTACACCTACCACTCTCAGTAGCCCTAGCTCGGGCCCTAGATTAATGCCCAGTGCTCACACTAGTCCGAGGCCTAGCACTTGCCCGTAGCCGACAAGGACACCTTGCCCTACCGTTAGCCAGAGCACTAACCCGTGTTTACGAAATCACCCTGGACCCACGCTTAGCCACACCCGAATCGAGCCCTACACCTGTTCCGAGTCCTAAGACTATACGTAGCCCTCCCGTGACACCTACCCCTAGCTCTCGGCCAACCCCTACCACTACCACTAATCCTAGGCCTAACTTGAGCCCTAACACTAACAATGCCCGTGGGCCTCTGCCAACCACTAGCACTTCACCTAACCCTACCCCGAGCACTCACCCTCGCCCTAGGCCTACGCCTAACACTACCTCTAGTCATACCCCTACCCCTGGTCCTACAGCTACCCCTAACCATAGGCCCACCCTTATTACTACCCCTTGCCACAGTTCCAACTCCTGCCCCTAGGCCTACTCCTAGGTTTTCCCCTACACCCACCTCTTGCCCTACGCGTACCCCAGCGCGACGTCTACCGCTCCCAGTAGCCCTAGCTCGGGCCCTAGACCAACACCCAGTGCTCACTCTAGTCCGAGGCCTAGCACTTGCCCGTCACCGACCAGTACATCTTGCCCTACCGTTAGCCAGAGCACTAACCCGTGTCCTACGGAATCACACTGGACCCACCCTTAGCCACACCCGAATCCAGCCCTACACCTGTTCCGAGTCCTAGGACTAAACGGAGCCCTCCCTTGACACCTACCCCTAGCTCTCGGCCAAACCCTACCACTACCACTACTCCTAGGCCTAACATGAGCCCTAACACTAACACTGCCCGTGGGCCTCTGCCAACCACTAGTCCTTCACCTAATCCTACCCGAGCACTCCCCCTCACCCGAGGCCTACGCCTAGCACTACCTCTAGTCCTACCCCTACCCCTGGCCCTACAGCTACCCCTAACCATAGGCCCACCCCCATCACTACCCCTAGCCACAGCTCCAACTCCTGGCCCTAGGCCTACTCCTAGGTTTACCCCGACACCGAACTCTTTCCCTATGCCTACCCCAGCGCTACACCTACCACTCCCAGTAGCCCTAGCTCGGGCCCTAGACCAACGCTCAGTGTTCACTCTAGTCCGAGGCCTAGCACTTGCCCGCCGCCGACCAGTACACCTTGCCCTACCGTTAGCCAGAGCACTAACCCGTGTCCTACGGAATCATACTGGACCCACCCTTAGCCACACCCGAATCCAGCCCTACACCTGTTCCGAGTCCTAGGACTAAACGGAGCCCTCTCGTGACACCTACCCCTAGCCCTCGGCCAACCCCTACCACTACCACTAATCCTAGGCCTAACATGAGCCCTAACACTAACAATGCCCGTGGGCCTCTGCCAACCACTAGCACTTCACCTAACCCTACCCCGAAAACTCACCCTGGCCCCAGGCCTACGCCTAGCACTACCTCTAGTCCTAACCCTACACCTGGCCCTACAGCTACCCCTAACCATAAGCCCACCCTCATCCCTACCCCTAACCACAGCTCCAACTCCTGGCCCTAGGCCTACTCCTGGGTTTACCCCGACACCCACCTCTTGCCCTATGCCTACCCCAGCGCTACGCCTACAGCTCCCACTAGCCCTAGCTCGGGCCCTAGACCAACGCCCAGTGCTCACTCTAGTCCGAGGCATAGCACTTGCCCGTCGCCGACCAGTACACCTTGCCCTACCATTAGCCAGAACACTAACCTGTGTCCCACGAAATCACACTGTACCCACCCTTAGCCACACCCGAAACCAGCCCTACACATGCTCCGAGTCCTAGGACTAACCAGAGTCCTCCCGTGACACATACCCCTAACCCTCAACCAACCCCTACCACTACCACTAATCCTAGGCCTAACATGAGCCCTAACACTAACACTGCCCGTGGGCCTCTTCCAACCACTAGCACTTTACCTAACCCTACCTCGAGCACTCCCCCTCGCCCTAGGCCTACGCCTAGCACTACCTCTAGTCCTACCCCTACCCCTGGCCCTACAGCTACCCCTAACCATAGGCCCAACCCCATCCCTACCCCTAGCCACACCTCCAACTCCTGGCCCTAGGCCACTCCTAGGTTTACCCCGACACCCACTTCTTGCCCTATGCCTACCCCAGGGCTACGCCTACCGCTCCCACTTGCCCTAGCTCGGGCCCTAGACCAACGCCCAGTGCTCACTCTAGTCCGAAGCCTAGCATTTGCCCGTCCCTGACCAGTACACCTTGCCCTACCGTTAGCCAGAGCACTAACCCATGTCCTACAGAATCACCCTGGACCCACCCTTAGCCACACCCGAATCCAGCCCTACACCTGTTCCTAGTCCTAGGACTAAACGGAGCCCTCCCGTGACACCTACCCCTAGCCCTCGGCCAACCCCTACCACTACCACTAATCCTAGGCCTAAAATGAGCCCTAACACTAACACTGCCCGTAGGCCTCTGCCAACCACTAGCCGTTCACCTAACCCTACCCAGAGCACTCCCACTCGCCCTAGCCTACGCCTAGCACTACCTCTAGTCCTAACCGTACCCCTGGCCCTACAGCTACCCCTACACATAGGCCCACCCCCATCCCTACCCCTAGCCACAGCTCCAATTCCTGGCCCTAGGCCTACTCCTAGGTTTACCCCGACCCCCACCTCTTGCCATCTGCCTACCCCAGCGCTACACCTACCACTCCCAGTAGACCTAGCTCGGGCCCTAGACCAACGCCCAGTGCTCACACTAGTCCGAAGCCTAGCACTTGCCCGTCGCCGACCAGTACACCTTGCCCTACCGTTAGCCAGAGCACTAACTCGTGTCCTACGGAATCACCCTGGACCCACACTTAGCCACACCCGAATCCAGCCCTACACCTGTTCCTATTCCTAGGACTAAACGGAGCCCTCCTTTGACACCTACCCCTAGCCCTCGGCCAACCCCCACCACTACCACTAATCCTAGGCCTAACATGAGCCCTAACACTAACACTGCCCGTGGGCCTCTGCCAACCACTAGCACTTCACCTAACCCTACCCCAAGCACTCCCCCTCGGCCTAGGCCTACGCCTAGCACTACCTCTAGTCCTACCCCTACCCCTGGCCCTACAGCTACAACTAACCATAGGCCCACCCACATCTCTACCCCATGCCACAGCTCCAACTCCTGGCCCTAGGCCTACTCCTAGGTTTACCTTGACACCCACCTCTTGCCCTATGCCTACCACAGTGCTACGCCTACCGCTCCCACTAGCCCTAGCTCGGGCCCTAGACCAACGCCCAGTGCTCACTCTAGTTCGAGGCCTAGCACTTGACCGTCGCCGACCAGTACACTTTGCCCTACCGTTAGCCAGAGCAGTAACCCGTGTCCTACGGAATCACCCTGGACCCACCCTTAGCCACACCCGTATCGAGCCCTACACCTGTTCCGAGTCCTAGGACTAAACTAAGCCCTCCCGTGACACCTACCCCTAGCCCTCGGCCAACCCCTACCACTACCACTAATCCTAGGCCTAACATGAGCCCTAACACTAACACTGCCCGTGGGCCTCTGCCAACCACTAGCACTTCACCTAACCCTACCCCGAGCACTCCCCCTCGCCCTAGGCCTACGCCTAGCACTACCTCTAGTCCTACCCCTACCCCTGGCCCTACAGCTACCCCTAACCATAGGCCCACCCCCATCACTGCCCCTAGCCACAGCTCCAACTTCTGGCTTTAGGACTACTCCTAGGTTTACCCCGACACCCACCTCTTGCCCTATGCCTACCCCAGCGCTACACCTACCACTCTCAGTAGCCCTAGCTCGGGCCCTAGACCAATGCCCAGTGCTCACTCTAGTCCGAGGCCTAGCACTTGCCCGTCGCCGACCAGTACACCTTGCCCTACCGTTAGCCAGAGCACTAACCCGTGTTTACGAAATCACCCTGGACCCTCGCTTAGCCACACCCGAATCGAGCCCTACACCTGTTCCGAGTCCTAAGACCATACGTAGTTCTCCCGTGACACCTACCCCTAGCTCTCCGCCAACCCCTACCACTACCACTAATAATAGGCCTAACATGAGCCCTAACACTAACAATGCCCGTGGGCCTCTGCCAACCACTAGCACTTCACCTAACCCTACCCCGAGCACTCACCCTCGCCCTAGGCCTACGCCTAACACTACCTCTAGTCCTACCCCTACCCCTGGCCCTACAGCTACCCCTAACCATAGGCCCACCCCCATTATTACCCCTAGCCACAGTTCCAACTCCTGCCCCTAGGCCTACTCCTAGGTTTACCCCTACACCCACCTCTTGCCCTATGCGTACCCCAGCGCTACGCCTACTGCTCCCATTAGCCCTAGCTCGGGCCCTAGACCAACACCCAGTGCTCACTCTAGTCCGAGGCCTAGCACTTGCCCGTCACCGACCAGGACACCTTGCCCTACCGTTAGCCAGAGCACTAACCCGTGTCCTACAAAATCACCCTTGACCCACCCTTAGCCACACCCGAATCCAGCCCTACACCTGTTCCGAGTCCTAGGACTAAACGGAGCCCTCCCGTGACACCTACCCCTAGCCCTCGGCCAAACCCTACCACTACCACTAATCCTAGGCCTAACATGTGCCCTAACACTAACACTGCCCGTGGGCCTCTGCCAACCACTAGCACTTCACCTAACCCTACCCCGAGCACTCCCCCTTGCCCTAGGCCTACGCCTAGCACTACCTCTAGTCCTACCCCTACCCCTGGCCCTACAGCTACAACTAACCATAGGCCCACCCACATCTCTACCCCATGCCACAGCTCCAACTCCTGGCCCTAGGCCTACTTTTAGGTTTACCCCGACACCCACCTCTTGCCCTATACCTACCACAGTGCTACGCCTACCGCTCCCACTAGCCCTAGCTCGGGCCCTAGACCAACGCCCAGTGCTCACTCTAGTCCGAGGCCTAGCACTTGACCGTCGCCGACCAGTACACTTTGCCCTACCGTTAGCCAGAGCACTAACCCGTGTTTACAAAATCACCCTGGACCCACGCTTAGCCACACCCGAATCGAGCCCTACACCTGTTCCGAGTCCTAAGACTATACGTAGCCCTCCC
Organism: Rhinolophus hipposideros; assembly: GCF_964194185.1. Classification (NCBI taxonomy): domain Eukaryota; kingdom Metazoa; phylum Chordata; class Mammalia; order Chiroptera; family Rhinolophidae; genus Rhinolophus; species Rhinolophus hipposideros. The sequence continues at coordinate 801,330 of NW_027668989.1, forward strand.
GTGACACCTACCCCTAGCCCTCGGCCAAACCCTACGACTACCACTAATCCTAGGCCTAACATGAGCCCTAACACTAACACTGCTCGTGGGCCTCTGCCAACCACTAGTCCTTCACCTAATCCTACCCCGAGCACTCCCCCTCGCCCTAGGCATACGCCTAGCACTACCTCTAGTCCTACCCCTACCCCTGGCCCTACAGCTACCCCTAACCATAGGCCCACCCCCATCACTACCCCTAGCCAAAGCTCCAACTCCTGGCCCTAGGCCTACTCCTAGGTTTACCCCGACACCGAACTCTTTCCCTATGCCTACCCCAGCGCTACACCTACCACTCCCAGTAGCCCTAGCTCGGGCCCAAGACCAACGCTCAGTGCTCACTCTAGTCCGAGGCCTAGCACTTGCTCGTCGCCGACCAGTACACCTTGCCCTACCGTTAGCCAGAGCACTAACCCGTGTCCTACGGAATCATCCTGGACCCACCCTTAGCCACACGCGAATCCAGCCCTACACCTGTTCCGAGTCCTAGGACTAAACGGAGCCCTCCCGTGACACCTACCCCTAGCCCTCGGCCAACCCCTACCACTACCACTAATCCTAGGCCTAACATGAGCCCTAACACTAACAATGCCCGTGGGCCTCTGCCAACCACTAGCACTTCACTTAACCCTACCCCGAGCACTCACCCTGGCCCCAGGCCTACGCCTAGCACTACCTCTAGTCCTAGCCCTACCCCTGGCCCTACAGCTACCCCTAACCATAAGCCCACCCTCAACCCTACCCCTAACCACAGCTCCAACTCCCGGCCCTAGGCCTACTCCTGGGTTTACCCCGACACCCACCTCTTGCCCTATGCCTACCCCAGCGCTACGCCTACTGCTCCCAGTAGCCCTAGCTCGGGCCCTAGACCAACGCCCAGTGCTCACTCTAGTCCGAAGCCTAGCATTTGCCCGTCCCCGAACAGTACACCTTGCCCTACCGTTAGCCAGAACACTAACCTGTGTCCCACGAAATCACCCTGGACCCACCCATAGCCACACCCGAATCCAGCCCTACACCTGTTCCGAGTCCTAGGACTAACAAAAGTTTTCCCGTGATACCTACCTTTAGCCCTCGGCAAACCCCTACCACTACCACTAATCCTAGGCCTAACATGAGCCCTAACACTAACACTGCCCGTGGGCCTCTGCCAACAACTAGCACTTCACCTAACCCTACCCCGAGCACTCCCCCTCGCCCTAGGCCTACGCCTAGCACTACCTCTAGTCCTACCCCTACCCCTGGCCCTACAGCTACTCCTAACCATAGGCCCACCCCCATCCCTACCCCTAGCCACAGCTCCAACTTTTGGCCCTAGGCCTACTCCTAGGTTTACCCCGACACCCACTTCTTGCCCTATTCCTACCCCAGCGCTACGCCTAACGCTGCCACTAGCCCTAGCTCGGGCCCTAGACCAACGCCCAGTGTTCAATATAGTTTGAAACCCAGCATTTGCCCGTCCCCGACCAGTACACCTTGCCCTACCGTTAGCCAGAGCACTAACCCTTGTCCTACGGAATCACCCTGGACCCACCCTTAGCCACACCCGAATCCAGCCCTACAACTGTTCTTAGTCCTAGGACTAAACGGAGCCTTCCCTTGACACCTACCCCTAGCCCTCGGCCAACCCCTACCACTACCACTAATCCTAGGCCTAACATGAGCCCTAACACTAACACTGCCCGTAGGCCTCTGCCAACCACTAGCCCTTCACCTAAACCTACCCAGAGCACACCCCCTCGCCCTAAACCTACGCCTAGCACTACCTCCAATCCTACCCCTACCCCTGGCCCTACAGCTACCCCTACCCATAGGCCCACTCCCATCCCTACCCCTAGCCACAGCTCCAACTCCTGGCCCTAGGCCTACTCCTAGGTTTAGCCCGACACCCACCTCTTTCCCTATGCCTACCCCAGCGCTACGCCTACCGCTCCCACTAGCCGTAGCTCGGGCCCTAGACCAACGCCCAGTGCTCACTTTAGTCCGAGGCCTACCACTTGCCCGTCGCCGACAAGTACACCTTGCCCTACCGTTAGCCAGAACACTAACCTGTGTACCACGAAATCACACAGTTCCCACCCTTAGCCACACCCGAAACCAGCCCTACATCTGTTCCGAGTCCTAGGACTAAACGGAGCCCTCCCGTTACACCTACCCCTAGCCCTAGGCCAACCCCTACCACTACCTCTAATCCTAGGCCTAACATGAGCCCTAACACTAACAATACCCGTGGGCCTCTGCCAACGACTAGCCCTTCACCTAACCCTACCCGAGCACTCTCCCTCGCCCTAGGCCTACGCCTAGCACTACCTCTAGTTTTATCCCTACCCCTGGCCCTACAGCTACCCCTAACCATAGGCCCACCCCCATCCCTACCCCTAGCCACAGCTCCAACTCCTGGCCCTAGGCCTACTCCTAGGTTTACCCCGACACCGACCTCTTGCCCTATGCCTACCCCAGCACTACACCTACCACTCCCAGTAGCCCTAGCTCGGGCCCTAGACCAACGCTCAGTGCTCACTCTACTCCGAGGCCTAGCACTTGCCCGTCGCCGACCAGAACCCCTTGCCCTACCGTTAGCAAGAGCACTAACCCATGTCCTGCGGAATCACCCTGGACCCACCCTTAGCCACACCCGAATCCAGCCCTACACCTGTTCCGAGTCCTAGGACTAAACGGAGCCCTCCCGTGACACCTACCCCTAGCCCTCGGCCAACCCCTACCACTACCACTAATCCTAGGCCTAACATGAGCCCTAACACTAACAATGCCCGTGGGCCTCTGCCAAACACTAGCCCTTCACCTAACCCTACCCCGAGCACTCCCCCTCGCCCTAAGCCTACGCCTAGCACTACCTCTAGTCCTACCCCTACCCCTGGCCCTACAGCTACCCCTAACCATAGGCCCACCCCCATCCCTACCCCTAGCTACAGCTCCAACTCCTTGCCCTAGGCCTACTCCTAGGTTGATCCAGACACCCACTTGTTGCCCTATGCCTACCCCAGCGCTACGCCTACCGCTCCCACTAGCCCTAGCTCGGGCCCTAGACAAACGCCCAGTGCTTACTCTAGTCCGAAGCCTAGCATTTGCCCGTCCCCGACCAGTACACCTGCCCTACCGTTAGCCAGAGCACTAACCCGTGTCCTATGGAATTTCCCTGGACCCACACTTAGCCACACCCGAATCCAGCCCTACACCTGTTCCGAGTCCTAGGACTAACCGGAGTTTTCCAGTGACACCTACCTTTAGCCCTTGGCAAACCCCAACCACTACCACTAATCCTAGGCCTAACATGAGCCCTAACACTAACACTGCCCGTGGGCCTCTGCCAACCACTAGCACTTCACCTAACCCTACCCCGAGCACTCCCCCTCGCCCTAGGCCTACGCCTAGCACTACCTCTAGTCCTACCCCTATCCCTGCCCCTACAGCTACCCCTACCCATAGGCCCACCCCCATCCCTACCCCTAGCCAAAGCTCCAACTCCTGGCCCTAGGCCTACTCCTAGGTTTACCCAGACACCCACCTCTTGCCCTATGCCTAACCCAGCGCTACGCCTACCGCTCCCACTAGCCCTAGATCAGGCCCTAGACCAACGCCCAGTGCTCATTCTAGTCCGAGGCCTAGCACTTGCCCGTCGCCGACCAGTACACCTTGCCCTACCGTTAGCCAGAGCACTAACCCGTGTCCTACGGAATCACCCTGGACCCACCCTTAGCCACACCCGAATCCAGCCCTACACCTGTTCCGAGTCCTAGGACTAAACGGAGCCCTCCCGTGACACCTACCCCTAGCCCTCGGCCAACCCCTACCACTACCACTAATCCTAGGCCTAACATGAGCCCTAACACTAACACTGCCCGTAGGCCTCTGCCAACCACTAGCCCTTCACCTAACCCTACCCAGAGAACTCCCCCTTGCCCTAGGCCTACGCCTAGCACTACCTCCAATCCTACACCTACCCCTGGCCCTACAGCTACCCCTACCCATAGGCCCACCCCCATCCCTACCCCTAGCCACAGCTCCAACTCCTGGCTTTAGGCCTACTCCTAGGTTTACCCCGACACCCACCTCTTGCCCTATGCGTACCCCAGCGCTACGCCTACCGCTCCCAGTAGCCCTAGCTCGGGCCCTAGACCAACCCCCAGTGCTCACTCTAGTCCGAGGCCTAGCACTTGCCCGTCCCTGACCAGTACACCTTGCCCTACCGTTAGCCAGAGCACTAACCCGTGTCCTACGGAATCACACTGGACCCACCCTTAGCCACACCCGAATCCAGCCCTACACCTGTTTCAAGTCCTAGGACTAAACGGAGCCATCCCGTGACACCTACCCCTAGCCCTCGGCCAACCCCTACCACTACCACTAATCCTAGTCCTAACATGAGCCCTAACACTAACACTGCCCGTAGGCCTCTGCCAACCACTAGCCCTTCACCTAACCCTACCCAGAGCACTCCCCCTCGCCCTAGCCTACGCCTAGCACTACCTCTAGTCCTAACCCTACCCCTGTCCCTACAGCTACCACTACTCATAGGCCCAACCCCATCCCTACCCCTAGCCACAGCTCCAACTCCTGGCCCTAGGCCTACTCCTAGGTTTACCCCGACACCCACCTCTTGCCCTATGCCTACCCCAGCGCTACACCTACCACTCTCAGTAGTACTAGCTCGGGCCCTAGACCAACGCCCAGTGCTCACTCTAATCCGAGGCCTAGCACTTGCCCGTCGCCGACCAGTACACCTTGCCCTACCGTTAGCCAGAGCACTAACCCGTGTCCTACGGAATCACCCTGGACCCACCCTTAGCCACACCCGAAACCAGCCCTACACATGCTCCGAGTCCTAGGACTAACCAGAGTCCTCCCGTGACACATACCCCTAACCCTCAGCCAACCCCTACCACTACCACTAATCCTAGGCCTAACATGAGCCCTAACACTAACACTGCCCGTGGGCCTCTCCCAACCATTAGCACTTTACCTAACCCTACCTCGAGCACTCCCCCTCGCCCTAGGCCTACGCCTAGCACTACCTCTAGTCCTAACCCTACCCCTGGCCCTACAGCTACACCTAACCATAGGCCCACCCCCATCACTACCCCTAGCCACAGCTCCAACTCCTGGCTTTAGGCCTACTCCTCGGTTTACCCCGACACCCACCTCTTGCCATATGCCTACCACAGCGCTACGCCTACCGCTCCCACTAGCCCTAGCTCGGGCCCTAGACCAACGCACAGTGCTCACTCTAGTCCAAGGCCTAGCACTTGACCGTCGCCGACCAGTACACTTTGCCCTACCGTTAGCCAGAGCAGTAACCCGTGTCCTACGGAATCACCCTGGACCCACCCTTAGCCACACCCGAATCGAGCCCTACACCTGTTCCTAGTCCTACGACTAAACGGAGCTCTCCTTTGACACCTACCCCTAGCCCTCGGCCAACCCCCACCACTACCACTAATCCTAGGCCTAACATGAGCCCTAACACTAACAATGCCCGTGGGCCTCTGCCAACCACTAGCCCTTCACCTAACCCTACACCAAGCACTCCCCCTCGCCCTAGGCCTACGCCTAGCACTACCTCTAGTCCTACCCCTACCCCTGGCCCTACAGCTACTCCTAACCATAGGCACACCCCCATCCCTACCCCTAGCCACAGCTCCAACTCCTGGCCCTAGGCCTACTCCTCGGTTTACCCCGACACCGACCTCTTGCACTATGCCTACCCCAGCTCTACACCTACCACTCCCAGTAGTCCTACCTCGTGCCCTAGACCAACGCTCAGTGCTCACTCTACTCCGAGGCCTAGCAGTTGCCCGTCGCCGACCAGAACACCTTGCCCTACCGTTAGCCAGGGCACTAACCCGAGTCCTGCGGAATCACCCTGGACCCATCCTTAGCCACACCCAAATCCAGCCCTACACCTGTTCCGAGTCCTAGGACTAAACGGAGCCCTCCCGTGACACCTACCCCTAGCCCTCGGCCAACCCCTACCACTACCACTAATCCTAGGCCTAACATGAGCTCTAACACTAACAATGCCCGTGGGCCTCTGCCAACCACTAGCACTTCACCTAACCCTACCCCGAGCACTCCCCCTCGCCCTAGGCCTACGCCTAGCACTACCTCTAGTCCTACCCCTGCCTCTACAGCTACCCCTACCCATAGGCCCACCCCCATCCCTACCCCTAGCCACAGCTCCAACTCCTGGACCTAGGCCTACTCCTAGGTTTACCCTGACACCCACCTCTTGCCCTATGACTACCACAGCGCTACGCCTACCGCTCCCAATAGCCCTATCTCGGGCCCTAGACCAATGCCCAGTGCTCACTCTAGTCCGAGGCCTAGCACTTGCCCGTCGCCGACCAGTACACCTTGCCCTACCGTTAGCCAGAGCACTAACCCGTGTCCTACGGAATCACGCTGGACCCACCCTTAGCCACACCCGAATCGAGCCCTACACCTGTTCCGAGTCCTAGGACTAAACGGAGCCCTCCCGTGACACCTACCCCTAGCCCTCGGCCAACCCCTACCACTACCACTAATCCTAGGCCTAACATGAGCCCTAACACTAACAATACCCGTGGGCCTCTGCCAACGACTAGCCCTTCACCTAACCCTACCCCGAGCACTCTCCCTCGCCCTAGGTTTACGCCTAGCACTACCTCTAGTCCTACCCCTACCCCTGTCCCCACAGCTACCCCTATCCATAGGACCACCCTCATCCCTACCCTCAGCCACAGCTCCAACTCCTGACCCTAGGCCTACTCCTAGGTTTACCCCGACACCCACCTCTTTCCCTATGCCTAACCGAGCGCTACGCCTACCGCTCCCACTAGCCCTAGATCAGGCCCTAGACCAACGCCCAGTGCTCATTCTAGTCCGAGGCCTAGCACTTGCCCGACGCCGACCAGTACACCTTGTCCTACCGTTAGCCAGAACACTAACCTGTGTCCCACGAAATCACCCTGGACACACCCTTAGGCACACCCGAATCCAGCCATACACCTGTTCCGAGTCCTAGGACTAACCGTAGTTTTCCCGTGACACCTACCTTTAGCCCTCGGCAAACCCCTACCACTACCACTAATCCTAGGCCTAACATGAGCACTAACACTAACACTGCTTGTGGGCCTCTGCCAACCACTAGCACTTTACCTAACCCTAACCCGAGCACTCCCCCTCGCCCTAGGCCTACGCCTAGCACTACCTCTAGTCCTACCCCTACCCCTGGCCCTACAGCTACCCCTAACCATAGACCCACCCCCATCCCTACCCCTAGCTACAGCTCCAACTCCTGGCCCTAGGCCTACACCTAGGTTCACCCCGACACCCTCTTCTTGCCCTATGCCTACCCCAGCGCTACACCTACCACTCAGAGTAGCCCTAGCTCGGGCCCTAGACCAACGCCCAGTGCTCACTCTATTCCGAGGCCTAGCACTTGCCCGTCGCCGACCAGTACACCTTGCCCTACTGTTAGCCAGAGCACTAACCCGTGTCCTACGAAATCACCCTGGACACACCCTTAGCCAGACCCGAATCCAGCCCTACACCGGGTCCGAGTCCTAGGACTAAACGGAGCCCTCCCGTGACACCTACCCCTAGCCCTCGGCCAAACCGTACCACTACCACTAATCCTAGGCCTAACATGAGCCCTAAAACTAACAATACGCGTGGGCCTCTGCCAACGACTAGCCCTTCACCTAACCCTACCCCGAGCACACCCAATCGCCCTAGGCCTACGCCTAGCACTACCTCTAGTCCTACCCCTACCCCTGGCCCTACAGCTACCCCTAACCATAGGCCCACCCCCATCCCTACCCCTAGCCACAGCTCCAAATCCTGGCCCTAGGCCTACTCCTAGGTTTACCCCGACACCCACCTCTTGCCCTATGACTACCACAGCGCTACGCCTACCGCTCCCAATAGCCCTAGCTCGGGCCCTAGACCAACGCCCAGTGCTCACTCTAATCCGAGGCCTAGCACTTGCCCGTCGCCGACCAGTACACCTTGCTCTACCGTTAGCCAGAACACTAACCTGTGTCCCACGAAATCACCCTGGACCCACCCTTAGGCACACCCGAATCCAGCCCTACACCTGTTCCGAGTCCTAGGACTAACCGCAGTTTTCCCGTGACACCTACCTTTAGCCCTCGGCAAACCCCTACCACTACCACTAATCCTAGGCCTAACATGAGCCCTAACACTAACACTGCCCGTGGGCCTCTGCCAACCACTAGCACTTCACCTAACCCTACCCCAAGCACTCCCCCTCTCCCTAGGCCTATGCCTAGCACTACCTCTAGTCCTACCCCTACCCCTGGCCCTACAGCTACAACTAACCATAGGCCCACCCACATCTCTACCCCATGCCACAGCTCCAACTCCTGGCCCTAGGCCTACTCCTAGGTTTACACCGACACCCACCTTTTGCCCTATGCCTACCCTAGCGCTACGCCTACCGCTCTCACTAGCCCTAGTTGGGCCCTAGACCAACGCCCAGTCTCACTCTAGTCCGAGGCCTAGCACTTGCCCGTCGCCGACCAGTACACCTTGCCCTACCGTTAGCCAGAGGACTAACCCGTGTCCTAGGGAATCACCGTGGACCCACCCTTAGCCACACCTGAATCCAGCCTTACACCTGTTTCATGTCCTAGGACTAAACGGAGCCCTCCCGTGAAACCTACCCCTAGCCCTCGGCCAACCCCTACCACTACCACTAATCCTAGGCCTAACATGAGCCCTAACACTAACACTGCCCGTAGGCCTTTGCCAACCACTAGCCCTTCACCTAACCCTACCCCGAAAACTCCCCCTCGCTCTAGGCCTACGCCTAGCACTACCTCTAGTCCTACCCCTACCCCTGTCCCCACAGCTACCCCTATCCATAGGACCACCCCCATCCCTACCCTCAGCCACAGCTCCAACTCCTGACCCTAGGCCTACTCCTAGGTTTACCCCGACACCCACCTCTTTCCCTATTCCTAACCGAGCGCTACGCCTACCGCTCCCGCTAGCCCTAGATCAGGCCCTAGACCAACGCCCAGTGCTCATTCTAGTCCGAGGCCTAGCACTTGCCCGTCGCCGACCAGTACACCTTGTCCTACCGTTAGCCAGAACACTAACCTGTGTCCCACGAAATCACCCTGGACCCACCCTTAGGCACACCCGAATCCAGCCCTAAACCTGTTCCGAGTCCTAGGACTAACCGGAGTTTTCCCGTGACACCTACCTTTAGCCCTCGGCAAACCCCTACCACTACCACTAATCCTAGGCCTAACATGAGCACTAACACTAACACTGCTTGTGGGCCTCTGCCAACCACTAGCACTTTACCTAACCCTACCCCGAGCACTCCCCCTCGCCCTAGGCCTACGCCTAGCACTACCTCTAGTCCTACCCCTACCCCTGGCCCTACAGCTACCCCTAACCATAGGCCCACCCCCATCCCTACCCCTAGCTACAGCTCCAACTCCTGGCCCTAGGCCTACTCCTAGGTTCACCTCGACACCCTCTTCTTGCCCTATGCCTACCCCAGCGCTACACCTACCACTCAGAGTAGCCCTAGCTCGGGCCCTAGACCAACGCCCAGTGCTCACTCTATTCCGAGGCCTAGCACTTGCCCGTCGCCGACCAGTACACCTTGCCCTACCATTAGCCAGAGCACTAACCCGTGTCCTACGAAATCACCCTGGACACACCCTTAGCCAGACCCGAATCCAGCCCTACACCGGTTCCGAGTCCTAGGACTAAACGGAGCCCTCCCGTGACACCTACCCCTAGCCCTCGGCCAAACCGTACCACTACCACTAATCCTAGGCCTAACATGAGCCCTAAAACTAACAATACGCGTGGGCCTCTGCCAACGACTAGCCCTTCACCTAACCCTACCTCGAGCACACCCAATCGCCCTAGGCCTACCCCTAGCACTACCTCTAGTCCTACCCCTACCCCTGGCCCTACAGCTACCCCTAACCATAGGCCCACCCCCATCCCTACCCCTAGCCACATCTCCAACTCCTGGCCCTAGGCCTACTCCTAGGTTTACCCCGACACCCACCTCTTGCCCTATGACTACCACAGCGCTACGCCTACCGCTCCCAATAGCCCTAGCTCGGGCCCTAGACCAACGCCCAGTGCTCACTCTAATCCGAGGCCTAGCACTTGCCCGTCGCCGACCAGTACACCTTGCCCTACCGTTAGCCAGAACACTAACCTGTGTCCCACGAAATCACCCTGGACCCACCCTTAGGCACACCCGAATCCAGCCCTACACCTGTTCCGAGTCCTAGGACTAACCGCAGTTTTCCCGTGACACCTACCTTTAGCCCTCGGCAAACCCCTACCACTACCACTAATCCTAGGCCTAACATGAGCCCTAACACTAACACTGCCCGTGGGCCTCTGCCAACCACTAGCACTTCACCTAACCCTACCCCAAGCACTCCCCCTCTCCCTAGGCCTATGCCTATCACTACCTCTAGTCCTACCCCTACACCTGGCCCTACAGCTACAACTAACCATAGGCCCACACACATCTCTACCCCATGCCACAGCTCCAACTGCTGGCCATAGGCCTACTCCTAGGTTTACACCGACACCCACCTCTTGCCCTATGCCTACCCTAGCGCTACGCCTACCGCTCTCACTAGCCCTAGTTGGGCCCTAGACCAACGCCCAGTCTCACTCTAGTACGAGGCCTAGCACTTGCCCGTCGCCGACCAGTACACCTTGCCCTACCGTTAGCCAGAGGACTAACCCGTGTCCTAGGGAATCACCGTGGACCCACCCTTAGCCACACCTGAATCCAGCCTTACACCTGTTTCATGTCCTAGGACTAAACGGAGCCCTCCCGTGAAACCTACCCCTAGCCCTCGGCCAACCCCTACCACTACCACTAATCCTAGGCCTAACATGAGCCCTAACACTAACACTGCCCGTAGGCCTTTGCCAACCACTAGACCTTCACCTAACCCTACCCCGAAAACTCCCCCTCGCTCTAGGCCTACGCCTAGCACTACCTCTAGTCCTACCCTTACCCCTGGCCCTACAGCTACCCCTAACCATAGGCACACCCCCATCCCTACCCCTAGCCACAGCTCCAACTCCTGGCCCTAGGCCTACTCCTCGGTTTACCCCGACACCGACCTCTTGCACTATGCCTACCCCAGCTCTACACCTACCACTCCCAGTAGCCCTACCTCGTGCCCTAGACCAACGCTCAGTGCTCACTCTACTCCGAGGCCTAGCAGTTGCCCGTCGCCGACCAGAACACCTTGCCCTACCGTTAGCCAGAGCACTAACCCGAGTCCTGCGGAATCACCCTGGACCCACCCTTAGCCACACCCAAATCCAGCCCTACACCTGTTCCGAGTCCTAGGACTAAACGGAGCCCTCCCGTGACACCTACCCCTAGCCCTCGGCCAACCCCTACCACTACCACTAATCCTGGGCCTAACATGAGCTCTAACACTATCAATGCCCGTGGGCCTCTGCCAACCACTAGCACTTCACCTAACCCTACCCCGAGCACTCCCCCTCGCCCTAGGCCTACGCCTAGCACTACCTCTAGTCCTACCCCTGCCTCTACAGCTACCCCTACCCATAGGCCCACCCCCATCCCTACCCCTAGCCACAGCTCCAACTCCTGGCCCTAGGCCTACTCCTAGGTTTACCCTGACACCCACCTCTTGCCCTATGACTACCACAGCGCTACGCCTACCGCTCCCAATAGCCCTAGCTCGGGCCCTAGACCAATGCCCAGTGCTCACTCTAGTCCGAGGCCTAGCACTTGCCCGTCGCCGACCAGTACACCTTGCCCTACCGTTAGCCAGAGCACTAACCCGTGTCCTACGGAATCACGCTGGACCCACCCTTAGCCCCACCCGAATCGAGCCCTACACCTGTTCCGAGTCCTAGGACTAAACGGAGCCCTCCCGTGACACCTACCCCTAGCCCTCGGCCAACCCCTACCACTACCACTAATCCTAGGCCTAACATGAGCCCTAACACTAACAATACCCGTGGGCCTCTGCCAACGACTAGCCCTTCACCTAACCCTACCCCGAGCACTCTCCCTCGCCCTAGGCCTACGCCTAGCACTACCTCTAGTCCTACCCCTACCCCTGTCCCCACAACTACCCCTATCCATAGGACCACCCCCATCCCTACCCTCAGCCACAGCTCCAACTCCTGACCCTAGGCCTACTCCTAGGTTTACCCCGACACCCACCTCTTTCCCTATGCCTAACCGAGCGCTACGCCTACCGCTCCCACTAGCCCTAGATCAGGCCCTAGACCAACGCCCAGTGCTCATTCTAGTCCGAGGCCTAGCACTTGCCCGTCGCCGACCAGTACACCTTGTCCTACCGTTAGCCAGAACACTAACCTGTGTCCCACGAAATCACCCTGGACACACCCTTAGGCACACCCGAATCCAGCCATACACCTGTTCCGAGTCCTAGGACTAACCGGAGTTTTCCCGTGACACCTACCTTTAGCCCTCGGCAAACCCCTACCACTACCACTAATCCTAGGCCTAACATGAGCACTAACACTAACACTGCTTGTGGGCCTCTGCCAACCACTAGCACTTTACCTAACCCTACCCCGAGCACTGCCCCTCGCCCTAGGCCTACGCCTAGCACTACCTCTAGTCCTACCCCTACCCCTGGCCCTACAGCTACCCCTAACCATAGGCCCACCCCCATCCCTACCCCTAGCTACAGCTCCAACTCCTGGCCCTAGGCCTACTCCTAGGTTCACCCCGACACCCTCTTCTTGCCCTATGCCTACCCCAGCGCTACACCTACCACTCAGAGTAGCCCTAGCTCGGGCCCTAGACCAACGCCCAGTGCTCACTCTATTCCGAGGCCTAGCACTTGCCCGTCGCCGACCAGTACACCTTGCCCTACCGTTAGCCAGAACACTAACCTGTGTCCCACAAAATCACCCTGGACCCACCCTTAGGCACACCCGAATCCAGCCCTACACCTGTTCTGAGTCCTAGGACTAACCGCAGTTTTCCCATGACACCTACCTTTAGCCCTCGGCAAACCCCTACCACTACCACTAATCCTAGGCCTAACATGAGCCCTAACACTAACACGGCCCGTGGGCCTCTGCCAACCACTAGCACTTCACCTAACCCTACCCCAAGCACTCCCCCTCTCCCTAGGCCTATGCCTAGCACTACCTCTAGTCCTACCCCTACCCCTGGCCCTACAGCTACAACTAACCATAGGCCCACCCACATCTCTACCCCATGCCACAGCTCCAACTCCTGGCCCTAGGCCTACTCCTAGGTTTACACCGACACCCACCTCTTGCCCTATGCCTACCCTAGCGCTACGCCTACCGCTCTCACTAGCCCTAGTTGGGCCCTAGACCAACGCCCAGTCTCACTCTAGTACGAGGCCTAGCACTTGCCCGTCGCCGACCAGTACACCTTGCCCTACCGTTAGCCAGAGGACTAACCCGTGTCCTAGGGAATCACCGTGGACCCACCCTTAGCCACACCTGAATCCAGCCTTACACCTGTTTCATGTCCTAGGACTAAACGGAGCCCTCCCGTGAAACCTACCCCTAGCCCTCGGCCAACCCCTACCACTACCACTAATCCTAGGCCTAACATGAGCCCTAACACTAACACTGCCCGTAGGCCTTTGCCAACCACTAGCCCTTCACCTAACCCTACCCCGAAAACTCCCCCTCGCTCTAGGCCTACGCCTAGCACTACCTCTAGTCCTACCCCTACCCCTGTCCCCACAGCTACCCCTATCCATAGGACCACCCCCATCCCTACCCTCAGCCACAGCTCCAACTCCTGACCCTAGGCCTACTCCTAGGTTTACCCCGACACCCACCTCTTTCCCTATTCCTAACCGAGCGCTACGCCTACCGCTCCCACTAGCCCTAGATCAGGCCCTAGACCAACGCCCAGTGCTCATTCTAGTCCGAGGCCTAGCACTTGCCCGTCGCCGACCAGTACACCTTGTCCTACCGTTAGCCAGAACACTAACCTGTGTCCCACGAAATCACCCTGGACCCACCCTTAGGCACACCCGAATCCAGCCCTAAACCTGTTCCGAGTCCTAGGACTAACCGGAGTTTTCCCGTGACACCTACCTTTAGCCCTCGGCAAACCCCTACCACTACCACTAATCCTAGGCCTAACATGAGCACTAACACTAACACTGCTTGTGGGCCTCTGCCAACCACTAGCACTTTACCTAACCCTACCCCGAGCACTCCCCCTCGCCCTAGGCCTACGCCTAGCACTACCTCTAGTCCTACCCCTACCCCTGGCCCTACAGCTACCCCTAACCATAGGCCCACCCCCATCCCTACCCCTAGCTACAGCTCCCACTCCTGGCCCTAGGCCTACTCCTAGGTTCACTCCGACACCCTCTTCTTGCCCTATGCCTACCCCAGCGCTACACCTACCACTCAGAGTAGCCCTAGCTCGGGCCCTAGACCAACGCCCAGTGCTCACTCTATTTTGAGGCCTAGCACTTGCCCGTCGCCGACCAGTACACCTTGCCCTACCGTTAGCCAGAGCACTAACCCGTGTCCTACGAAATCACCCTGGACACACCCTTAGCCAGACCCGAATCCAGCCCTACACCGGTTCCGAGTCCTAGGACTAAACGGAGCCCTCCCGTGACACCTACCCCTAGCCCTCGGCCAAACCGTACCACTACCACTAATCCTAGGCCTAACATGAGCCCTAAAACTAACAATACGCGTGGGCCTCTGCCAACGACTAGCCCTTCACCTAACCCTACCCCGAGCACACCCAATCGCCCTAGGCCTACGCCTAGCACTACCTCTAGTCCTACCCCTACCCCTGGCCCTACAGCTACCCCTAACCATAGGCCCACCCCCATCCCTACCCCTAGCCACAGCTCCAACTCCTGGCCCTAGGCCTACTCCTAGGTTTACCCCGACACCCACCTCTTGCCCTATGACTACCACAGCGCTACGCCTACCGCTCCCAATAGCCCTAGCTCGGGCCCTAGACCAACGCCCAGTGCTCACTCTAATCCGAGGCCTAGCACTTGCCCGTCGCCGACCAGTACACCTTGCCCTACCGTTAGCCAGAACACTAACCTGTGTCCCACGAAATCACCCTGGACCCACCCTTAGGCACACCCGAATCCAGCCCTACACCAGTTCCGAGTCCTAGGACTAACCGCAGTTTTCCCGTGACACCTACCTTTAGCCCTCGGCAAACCCCTACCACTACCACTAATCCTAGGCCTAACATGAGCCCTAACACTAACACTGCCCGTGGGCCTCTGCCAACCACTAGCACTTCACCTAACCCTACCCCAAGCACTCCCCCTCTCCCTAGGCCTATGCCTAGCACTACCTCTAGTCCTACCCCTACACCTGGCCCTACAGCTACAACTAACCATAGGCCCACCCACATCTCTACCCCATGCCACAGCTCCAACTCCTGGCCCTAGGCCTACTCCTAGGTTTACACCGACATCCACCTCTTGCCCTATGCCTACCCTAGCGCTAGGCCTACCGCTCTCACTAGCCCTAGTTGGGCCCTAGACCAACGCCCAGTCTCACTCTAGTACGAGGCCTAGCACTTGCCCGTCGCCGACCAGTACACCTTGCCCTACCGTTAGCCAGAGGACTAACCCGTGTCCTAGGGAATCATGTGGACCCACCCTTAGCCACACCTGAATCCAGCCTTACACCTGTTTCATGTCCTAGGACTAAACGGAGCCCTCCCGTGAAACCTACCCCTAGCCCTCGGCCAACCCCTACCACTACCACTAATCCTAGGCCTAACATGAGCCCTAACACTAACACTGCCCGTAGGCCTTTGCCAACCACTAGCCCTTCACCTAACCCTACCCCGAAAACTCCCCCTCGCTCTAGGCCTACGCCTAGCACTACCTCTAGTCCTAACCCTACCCCTGGCCCTACAGCTACACCTAACCATAGGCCCACCCCCATCACTACCCCTAGCCACAGCTCCAACTCCTGGCCCTAGGCCTACTCCTCGGTTTACCCCGACACCCACCTCTTGCCATATGCCTACCACAGCGCTACGCCTACCGCTCCCACTAGCCCTAGCTCGGGCCCTAGACCAACGCACAGTGCTCACTCTAGTCCAAGGCCTAGCACTTGACCGTCGCCGACCAGTACACTTTGCCCTACCGTTAGCCAGAGCAGTAACCCGTGTCCTACGGAATCACCCTGGACCCACCCTTAGCCACACCCGAATCGAGCCCTACACCTGTTCCGAGTCCTAGGACTAAACGGAGCCCTCCCGTGACACCTACCCCTAGCCCTCGGCCAACCCCTACCACTACCACTAATCCTAGGCCTAACATGAGCCCTAACACTAACACTGCCCGTGGGCCTCTGCAAACCACTAGCACTTCACCTAACCCTACCCCGAGCACTCCCCCTCGCCCTAGGCCTACGCCTAGCACTACCTCTAGTTTTACCCCTACCCCTGTCCCTACAGCTAACCCTAACCATAGGCCCACCCCCATCACTGCCCCTAGCCACAGCTCCAACTTCTGGCTTTAGGACTACTCCTAGGTTTACCCCGACACCCACCTCTTGCCCTATGCCTACCCCAGCGCTACACCTACCACTCTCAGTAGCCCTAGCTCGGGCCCTAGACCAATGCCCAGTGCTCACACTAGTCCGAGGCCTAGCACTTGCCCGTAGCCGACCAGGACACCTTGCCCTACCGTTAGCCAGAGCACTAACCCGTGTTTACGAAATCACCCTGGACCCACGCTTAGCCACACCCGAATCGAGCCCTATACCTGTTCCGAGTCCTAAGAGTATACGTAGCCCTCCCGTGACACCTACCCCTAGCTCTCGGCCAACCCCTACCACTACCACTAATCCTAGGCCTAACATGAGCCCTAACACTAACAATGCCAGTGGGCCTCTGCCAACCACTAGCACTTCACCTAACCCTACCCCGAGCACTCACCCTCGCCCTAGGCCTATGCCTAACACTACCTCTAGTCATACCCCTACCCCTGGCCCTACAGCTACCCCTAACCATAGGCCCACCCTTATTACTACCCCTTGCCACAGTTCCAAATCCTGCCCCTAGGCCTACTCCTAGGTTTTCACCTACACCCACCTCTTGCCCTACGCGTACCCCAGCGCTACGCCTACCGCTCCCAGTAGCCCTAGCTCGGGCCCTAGACCAACACCCAGTGCTCACTCTAGTCCGAGGCCTAGCACTTGCCCGTCACCGACCAGTACATCTTGCCCTACCGTTAGCCAGAGCACTAACCCGTGTTTACGAAATCACCCTGGACCCACCCTTAGCCACACCCGAATCCAGCCCTACACCTGTTCCGAGTCCTAGGACTAAACGGAGCCCTCCCTTGACACCTACCCCTAGCCCTCGGCCAAACCCTATCACTACCACTACTCCTAGGCCTAACATGAGCCCTAACACTAACACTGCCCGTGGGCCTCTGCCAACCACTAGTCCTTCACCTAATCCTACCCCGAGCACTCCCCCTCGCCCGAGGCCTACGCCTATCACTACCTCTAGTCCTACCCCTACCCCTGGCCCTACAGCTACCCCTAACCATAGGCCCACCCCCATCACTACCCCTAGCCACAGCTCCAACTCCTGGCCCTAGGCCTACTCCTAGGTTTACCCCGACACCGAACTCTTTCCCTATGCCTACCCCAGCGCTACACCTACCACTGCCAGTAGCCCTAGCTCGGGCCGTAGACCAACGCTCAGTGCTCACTCTAGTCCGAGGCCTAGCACTTGCCCGTCCCTGACCAGTACACCTTGCCCTACCGTTAGCCAGAGCACTAACCCGTGTCCTACGGAATCACCCTGGACCCACCCTTAGCCACACCCGAATCCAGCCCTACACCTGTTCCTAGTCCTAGCACTAAACAAAGCCCTCCCGTGACACCTACCCCTAGCCCTCGGCCAACCCCTACCACTACCACTAATCCTAGGCCTAAAATGAGCCCTAACACTAACACTGCCCGTAGGCCTCTGCCAACCACTAGCCCTTCACCTAACCCTACCCAGAGCACTCCACCTCGCCCTAGCCTACGCCTAGCACTACCTCTAGTCCTAACCGTACCCCTGGCCCTACAGCTACCCCTACCCATAGGCCCACCCCCATCCCTACCCCTAGCCACAGCTCCAATTCCTGGCCCTAGGCCTACTCCTAGGTTTACCCAGACCCCCACCTCTTGCCATATGCCTACCCCAGCGCTACACCTACCACTCCCAGTAGACCTAGCTCGGGCCCTAGACCAACGCCCAGTGCTCACACTAGTCCGAGGCCTAGCACTTGCCCGTCGCCGACCAGTACACCTTGCCCTACCGTTAGCCAGAGCACTAACCCGTGTCCTACGGAATCACCCTGGACCCACCCTTAGCCACACCCGAATCCAGCCCTACACCTGTTCCTAGTCCTAGGACTAAACGGAGCCCTCCTTTGACACCTACCCCTAGCCCTCGGCCAACCCCCACCACTACCACTAATCCTACGCCTAACATGAGCCCTAACACTAACACTGCCCGTGGGCCTCTGCAAACCACTAGCACTTCACCTAACCCTACCCCAAGCACTCCCCCTCGCCCTAGGCCTACGCCTAGCACTACCTCTAGTCCTACCCCTACCCCTGGCCCTACAGCTACAACTAACCATAGGCCCACCCACATCTCTACCCCATGCCACAGCTCCAACTCCTGGCCCTAGGCCTACTCCTAGGTTTACACCGACACCCACCTCTTGCCCTATGCCTACCCTAGCGCTACGCCCACCGCTCTAACTAGCCCTAGTTGGGCCCTAGACCAACGCCCAGTCTCACTCTAGTCCGAAGCCTAGCACTTGCCCGCCGCCGACCAGTACACCTTGCCCTACCGTTAGCCAGAGCACTAACCCGTGTCCTACGGAATCACCCTGGACCCACCCTTAGCCACACCCGAATCCATCCCTACACCTGCTCCGAGTCCTAGGACTAAACGGAGCCCTCTCGTGACACCTACCCCTAGCCCTCGGCCAACCCCTACCACTCCCACTAATCCTAGGCCTAACATGAGCCCTAACACTAACAATGCCCGTGGGCCTCTGCCAACCACTAGCACTTCACCTAACCCTACCCCGAAGGCTCACCCTGGCCCCAGGCCTACGCCTAGCACTACCTCTAGTCCTAGCCCTACCCCTGGCCCTACAGCTACCCCTAACCATAAGCCCACCCTCATCCCTACCCCTAACCACAGCTCCAACTCCTGGCCCTAGGCCTACTCCTGGGTTTACCCCGACACCCACCTCTTGCCCTATGCCTACCCCAGCGCTACGCCTACAGCTCCCACTAGCCCTAGCTCGGGCCCTAGACCAACGCCCAGTGCTCACTCTAGTCCGAGGCCTAGCACTTGCCCGTCGCCGACCAGTACACCTTGCCCTACCGTTAGCCAGAACACTAACCTGTGTCCCACGAAATCACACTGTACCCACCCTTAGCCACACCCGAAACCAGCCCTACACATGCTCCGAGTCCTAGGACTAACCAGAGTCCTCCCGTGACACATACCCCTAACCCTCAGCCAACCCCTACCACTACCACTAATCCTAGGCCTAACATGAGCCCTAACACTAACACTGCCCGTGGGCCTCTCCCAACCATTAGCACTTTACCTAACCCTACCTCGAGCACTCCCCCTCGCCCTAGGCCTACGCCTAGCACTACCTCTAGTCCTACCCCTACCCCTGGCCCTACAGCTACCCCTAACCATAGGCCCACCCCCATCCCTACCCCTAGCCACAGCTCCAATTCCTGGCCCTAGGCCTACTCCTAGGTTTACCCAGACCCCCACCTCTTGCCATATGCCTACCCCAGCGCTACACCTACCACTCCCAGTAGACCTAGCTCGGGCCCTAGACCAACGCCCAGTGCTCACACTAGTCCGAGGCCTAGCACTTGCCCGTCGCCGACCAGTACACCTTTCCCTACCGTTAGCCAGAGCACTAACCCGTGTCCTACGGAATCACCCTGGACCCACCCTTAGCCACACCCGAATCCAGCCCTACACCTGTTCCTAGTCCTAGGACTAAACGGAGCCCTCCTTTGACACCTACCCCTAGCCCTCGGCCAACCCCCACCACTACCACTAATCCTACGCCTAACATGAGCCCTAACACTAACACTGCCCGTGGGCCTCTGCCAACCACTAGCACTTCACCTAACCCTACCCCAAGCACTCCCCCTCGCCCTAGGCCTACGCCTAGCACTACCTCTAGTCCTACCCCTACCCCTGGCCCTACAGCTACAACTAACCATAGGCCCACCCACATCTCTACCCCATGCCACAGCTCCAACTCCTGGCCCTAGGCCTACTCCTAGGTTTACACCGACACCCACCTCTTGCCCTATGCCTACCCTAGCGCTACGCCCACCGCTCTAACTAGCCCTAGTTGGGCCCTAGACCAACGCCCAGTCTCACTCTAGTCCGAGGCCTAGCAGTTGCCCGTCGCCGACCAGTACACCTTGCCCTACCGTTAGCCAGAGGACTAACCCGTGTCCTAGGGAAACACCGTGGACCCACCCTTAGCCACACCTGAATCCAGCCTTACACCTGTTTCATGTCCTAGGACTAAACGGAGCCCTCCCGTGAAACCTACCCCTAGCCCTCGGCCAACCCCTACCACTACCACTAATCCTAGGCCTAACATGAGCCCTAACACTAACACTGCCCGTAGGCCTCTGCCAACCACTAGCCCTTCACCTAACCCTACCCAGAGCACTCCCCGTCGCCCTAGGTCTACGCCTAGCACTACCTCCAATCCTACACCTACCCCTGGCCCTACAGCTACCCCTACTTATAGGCCCACCCCCATCCATTCCCCTAGCCACAGCTCCAACTCCTGGCCCTAGGCCTACTTATAGGTTTACCCCGACACCCACCTCTTGCACTATGCCTACCCCAGCGCTACGCCTACAACTCCCACTAGCCCTAGCTCGGGCCCTAGACCAACGCCCAGTGCTCACTCTAGTCCGAGGCCTAGCACTTGCCCGTCGCCGACCAGTACACCGTGCCCTACCGTTAGCCAGAACACTGACCTGTGTCCCACGAAATCACACTGTACCCACCCTTAACCACACCCGAAACCAGCCCTACACCTGTTCCGAGTCCTAGGATTAACCGGAGTCCTCCCGTGACACATACCCCTAACCCACAGCCAACCCCTACCACTACCACTAATCCTAGGCCTAACATTAGCCCTAACACTAACACTGCCCGTGGGCCTCTGCCAACCACTAGCCCTTCACCTAACCCTACCCCGAGCACTCCCCCTCGCCCTAGGTCTACGCCTAGCACTACCTCTAGTCCTAACCCTACCCCTGGCCCTTCAGCTACATGTAACCATAGGCCCACCCCCATCACTACCCCTAGCCACAGCTCCAACTCCTGGCCCTAGGCCTACTCCTAGGTTTACCCCGACCCCCACCTCTTGCCATATGCCTACCCCAGCGCTACACCTACCACTCCCAGTAGACCTAGCTCGGGCCCTAGACCAACGCCCAGTGCTCACACTAGTCCGAGGCCTAGCACTTGCCCGTCGCCGACCAGTACACCTTGCCCTACCGTTAGCCAGAGCACTAACCCGTGTCCTACGGAATCACCCTGGACCCACCCTTAGCCACACCCGAATCCAGCCCTACACCTGTTCCTAGTCCTAGGACTAAACGGAGCCCTCCTTTGACACCTACCCCTAGCCCTCGGCCAACCCCCACCACTACCACTAATCCTACGCCTAACATGAGCCCTAACACTAACACTGCCCGTGGGCCTCTGCCAACCACTAGCACTTCACCTAACCCTACCCCAAGCACTCCCCCTCGCCCTAGGCCTACGCCTAGCACTACCTCTAGTCCTACTCCTACCCCTGGCCCTACAGCTACAACTAACCATAGGCCCACCCACATCTCTACCCCATGCCACAGCTCCAACTCCTGGCCCTAGGCCTACTCCTAGGTTTACACCGACACCCACCTCTTGCCCTATGCCTACCCTAGCGCTACGCCCACCGCTCTAACTAGCCCTAGTTGGGCCCTAGACCAACGCCCAGTCTCACTCTAGTCCGAGGCCTAGCACTTGCCCGTCGCCGACCAGTACACCTTGTTCTACCGTTAGCCAGAGGACTAACCCGTGTCCTAGGGAAACACCGTGGACCCACCCTTAGCCACACCTGAATCCAGCCTTACACCTGTTTCATGTCCTAGGACTAAACGGAGCCCTCCCGTGAAACCTACCCCTAGCCCTCGGCCAACCCCTACCACTACCACTAATCCTAGGCCTAACATGAGCCCTAACACTAACACTGCCCGTAGGCCTCTGCCAACCACTAGCCCTTCACCTAACCCTACCCAGAGCACTCCCCGTCGCCCTAGGTCTACGCCTAGCACTACCTCCAATCCTACACCTACCCCTGGCCCTACAGCTACCCCTACTTATAGGCCCACCCCCATCCATTCCCCTAGCCACAGCTCCAACTCCTGGCCCTAGGCCTACTTATAGGTTTACCCCGACACCCACCTCTTGCACTATGCCTACCCCAGCGCTACGCCTACAGCTCCCACTAGCCCTAGCTCGGGCCCTAGACCAAGGCCCAGTGCTCACTCTAGTCCGAGGCCTAGCACTTGCCCGTCGCCGACCAGTACACCGTGCCCTACCGTTAGCCAGAACACTGACCTGTGTCCCACGAAATCACACTGTACCCACCCTTAACCACACCCGAAACCAGCCCTACACCTGTTCCGAGTCCTAGGATTAACCGGAGTCCTCCCGTGACACATACCCCTAACCCACAGCCAACCCCTACCACTACCACTAATCCTAGGCCTAACATTAACCCTAACACTAACACTGCTCGTGGGCCTCTGCCAACCACTAGCCCTTCACCTAACCCTACCCCGAGCACTCCCCCTCGCCCTAGGTCTACGCCTAGCACTACCTCTAGTCCTAACCCTACCCCTGGCCCTTCAGCTACATGTAACCATAGGCCCACCCCCATCACTACCCCTAGCCACAGCTCCAACTCCTGGCCCTAGGCCTATTCCTAGGTTTACCCCGACACCCACCTCTTGCCCTATGCCTACCACAGTGCTACGCCTACCGCTCCCACTAGCCCTAGCTCGGTCCCTAGACCAACGCCCAGTGCTCACTCTAGTCCGAGGCCTAGCACTTGACCGTCGCCGTCCAGTACACTTTGCCCTACCGTTAGCCAGAGCAGTAACCCGTGTCCTACGGAATCACCCTGGACCAACACTTAGCCACACCCGAATCCAGCCCTACACCTGTTCAGAGTCCTAGGACTAAACGGAGCCCTCCCGTGACACCTACACCTAGCCCTCGGCAAACCCCTACCACTACCACTAATCCTAGGCCTAACATGAGCCCTAACACTAACACTGCCCATGAGCCTCTGCCAACCAGTAGCCCTTCACCTAATCCTACCGCGAGCACTCCCCCTCGCCCTAGGCCTACGCCTAGCACTACCTCTATTTTTACACCTAGCCCTGGCCCTACAGCTACCCCTA
This sequence comes from Rhinolophus hipposideros, assembly GCF_964194185.1. NCBI lineage: Eukaryota > Metazoa > Chordata > Mammalia > Chiroptera > Rhinolophidae > Rhinolophus > Rhinolophus hipposideros. Next base: position 824,940 of record NW_027668989.1, read on the forward strand.
CCCATAGGCCCACCCCCATCCCTACCCCTAGCCACTGCTCCAAATCCTGGCCCTAGGCCTACTCCTAGGTTTACCCCGACACCCACCTCTTGCCCTATGCCTACCCCAGCGCTACACCTACCACTCTCAGTAGCCCTAGCTCGGGCCCTAGACCAACGCCCAGTGCTCACTCTAGTCCGAGGCCTACCACTTGCCCGTTGTTGACCAGTACACCTTGCCCTACCGTTAGCCAGAGCACTAACCCGTGTCTTACGGAATCACCCTGGACCCACTCTTAGCCACACCCGAATCCAGCCCTACACCTGTTCCGAGTCCTAAGACTAAACGTAGCCCTCCCGTGACACCTACACCTAGCCCTCGGCCAACCCCTACCCTTACCACTAATCCTAGGCCTAACATGAGCCCTAACACTAACAATGCCCATGGGCCTCTGCCAACCACTAGCACTTCACCTAACCCTACCCCGAGCACTCCCCCTCGCCCTAGGCCTACGCCTAGCACTACATCTAGTCCTACCCCTACCTCTGGCCCTACAGTTACCCCTACCATAGGCCCACCCCCATTCCTACCCCTAGCCACAGCTCCAACTCCTGGCCCTAGGCCTACTCCTAGGTTTACCCTGACACCCACCTCTTGCCCTATGCCTACCCCAGCGCTACGCCTACCGATCCCACTAGCCCTAGCTCGGGCCCTAGACCAACGCCCAGTGCTCACTCTAGTCCGAGGCCTAGCACTTGCCCGTCGCCGACCAGTACACCTTGCCCTACCGTTAGCCAGAGGACTAACCCGTGTCCTACGGAATCACCCTGGACCCACCCTTAGCCACACCCGAATCCAGCCCTACACCTGTTTCAAGTCCTAGGACTAAACGGAGCCCTCCCGTGACACCTACCCCTAGCCCTCGGCCAACCCCTATCACTACATCTAATCCTAGGCCTAACATGAGCCCTAACACTAACACTGCCCGTGAACGGCTGCCAACCACTAGCCCTTCACCTAATCCTATCCCGAGCACTACCCATCGCCCTAGGCCTACGCCTAGCACTACCTCTAGTCCTACCCCTACCCCTGGCCCTACAGCTACCCCTACCCATAGGCCCACCCCCATCCCTACCCCTAGCCACAGCTCCAACTCCTGGCCCTAGGCCTACTCCTAGGTTTACCCCGGCACCCATCTCTTACCCTATGCCTACCTCAGTGCTACGCCTACCGCTCCCACTAGCCCTAGCTCGGGCCCTAGACCAACGCCCAGTGCTCATTTTAGTCCGAGGCCTATCACTTGCCCGTCGCCGACCAGTACACCTTGCCCTACCGTTAGCCAGAAAACAAACCTGTGTACCACGAAATCACCCTGGACCCACCCTTAGCCACACCCGAATCTAGCCCTACAACTGTTCCGAGTCCCAGGACTAACCGGAGTTTTCCCGTGACACCTACCTTTAGCCCTCGGCAAACCACTACCACTACCACTAATTTTAGGCCTAACATGAGCCCTAACACTAACACTGCCCGTGGGCCACTGCCAACCACTAGCACTTCACCTAACCCTACCCCGAGCACTCCCCCTCGCCCTAGGCCTACGCCTAGCACTACCTCTAGTCCTACCCCTACCCCTGGCCCTACAGCTACCCCTAACCATAGTCCCACCCCCATCCCTACCCCTAGCCACAGCTCCAACTCCTGGTTCTAGGCCTACTACTAGGTTTACCCCGACACCCACCTCTTGCCCTATGCCTACCCCAGCGCTACGCCTACCGCTCCCACTAGCCCTAGCTCGGCCCTAGACCAACGCCCAGTGCTCACTCTAGTCTGAGGTCTAGCACTTGCTTGTCGCCGACCAGTACACCTTGCCCTACCGTTAGCCAGAACACTGACCTGTGTCCCACGAAATCACCCTGGACCCACCCTTAGCCACACCCGAAACCAACCCTACACCTGTTCTGAGTCCTAGGACTAAACGGAGCCCTCCCGTGACACCTACACCTATCCCTCGGCCAACCCCTACCATTACCAATAATCCTAGGCCTAACATGAGCCCTAACACTAACACTGCCCGTGAGCCTCTGCCAACCACTAGCCCTTCACCTAATCCTACCCCGAGCACTACCCCTCGCCCAAGGCCTACGCCTAGCACTACCTCTAGTCCTACCCCTACCCCTGGCCCTACAGCTACCCCTACTCATAAGACCACCCCCATTCCTACCCCTAGCACAGCTCCAACTCCTGGCCCTAGGCCTACTCCTACGTTTACACCGACACCCACCTCTTGCCCTATGCCTACCCCAGCGCTACGCCTACCGCTCCCAGTAGCCCTAGCTCGGGCCCTCGACCAAGGCCCAGTGCTCACTCTAGTCCGAGTCCTAGCACTTGCACGTCACCGACCAGTACACCTTGCCCTACCGTTAGCCAGAGCACTAACCCGTGACCTACGGAATCACCCTGGACCCAACCTTAGCCACACCCGAATCCAGCCCTACACCTGTTCCGAGTCCTAGGACTAAACGGAGCCCTCCCGGGACACCTACACCTAGCCCTCGGCGAACCCCTACCACTACCACTAATCCTAGGCCTAACATGAGCCCTAACACTAACACTGCCCGTGGGCCTCTGCCAACCACTAGCCCTTCACCTAATCCTATCCCGAGCACTACCCATCGCCCTAGGCCTACGCCTAGCACTACCTTTAGTCCTACACCTACCCCTGGCCCTACAGCTACCCCTACCCATAGGCCCACCCCCATCCCTACCCCTAGCAACAGCTCCAACTCCTGGCCCTAGTCCTAATCCTAGCTTTACCCCGACACCGACCTCTTACCCTATGCCTACACCAGCGCTACGCCTACCGCTCCCACTAGCCCAAGCTCGGGCCCTAGACCAACGCCCAGTGCTCATTCCAGTTCGAGGACTAGCACTTACCAGTCGCCGACCAGTACACCTTGCCCTACCGTTAGCCAGAACACTAACCTGTGTCCCACGAAATCACCCTGGACCCACCCTTAGCCACACCCAAATCCAGCCCTACAACTGTTCCGAGTCCCAGGACTAACCGGAGTTTTCCCGTGACACCTACCTTTAGCCCTCGGCAAACCCCTACCACTACCACTAATTTTAGGCCTAACATGAGCCCTAACACTAACACTGCCCGTGGGCCACTGCCAACCACTAGCACTTCACCTAACCCTACCCCGAGCAATCCCCCTCGCCCTAGGCCTACGCCTAGCACTACCTCCAGTCCTACCCCTACCCCTGGCCCTACAGCTACCCCTAACCATAGTCCCACCCCCATCCCTACCCCTAGCCACAGCTCCAACTCCTGGTTCTAGGCCTACTCCTAGGTTTGCCCCGACACCCACCTCTTGCCCTATGCCTACCCCAGCGCTACGCCTACCGCTCCCAGTAGCCCTAGCTCAAGCCCTAGACCAACGCCCAGTGCTCACTCTAGTCCTAAGCCTAGCATTTGCCCTTCCCCGACCAGTACACCTTGCCCTACCGTTAGCCAGAGGACTAAACCGTGTCCTACGGAATCACCCTTGACCCACCCTTAGCCACACCCGAATCCAGCCCTACACCTGTTTCAAGTTCTAGGACTAAACGGAGCCCTCCGGTGACACCTACCCCTAGCCCTCGGCCAACCCTTACCACTACCACTAATCCTAGGCCTAACATGAGCCCTAACACTAACACTGCCCGTGAGCCTCTGCCAACCACTATTCCTTCACCTAATCCTACCCCGTTCACTACCCCTCGCCCTAGGCCTACGCCTAGCACTACCTCTAGTCCTACTCCTACCCCTGGCCCTACAGCTACCCCTACTCATAAGCCCACCCCCATCACTACCCCTAGCCACAGCTCCAACTTCTGGGCTTAGGCCTACTTTTTGGTTTACCCTGACACCCACCTCTTGCCCTATGCCTACCCCAGCGCTACACCTACCACTCTCATTAGCCCTAGCTCGGGCCCTAGACCAACGCCCAGTGCTCACGCTAGTCCGAGGCCTAGCACTTGCCCGTCGCCGACCAGTACACCTTGCCCTACCGTTAGCCAGAGCACTATCCCGTGTCATACGGAATCACCCTGGACCCACCCTTAGCCACACCCGAATCCAGCCCTACACCTGTTCCGAGTCCTAAGACTAAACGTAGCCCTCCCGTGACACCTACCCCTAGCCCTCGGCAAACCCCTACCACTACCACTAATCCTAGGCCTAACAAGAGCACTAACACTAACAATGCCCGTGGGCCTCTGCCAACCATTACCACTTCACCTAACCCTACCCCGAGCACTCACCCTCGACCTAGGCCTACGCCTAGCACTACCTCTAGTCCTACCCCTACCCCTGGCCCTACAGCTACCCATACCATACGCCCACCCCCATCCCTACCCCTAGCCACAGCTCCAACTTCTAGCCCTAGGCCTACTCCTAGGTTTACACCGACACCCACCTCTTGCCCTATGCCTACCCCAGCGCTACGCCTACCGCTCCCAGTAGCCCTAGCTCGGGCCCTAGACCAACGCCCAGTGCTCATTCTAATCCGAGGCCTAGCACTTGCCCGTCGCCGACTAGTACACCTTGCCCTACCGTTAGCCAGAACACTAACCTGTGTCCCACGAAATCACCCTGGACCCAACCTTAGCCACACCCGAATCCAGCCCTACAACTGTTCCGAGTCCCAGGACTAACCGGAGTTTCCCGTGACACCTACCTTTAGCCCTCGCAAACCCCTACCACTACCACTAATTTTAGGCCTAACATGAGCCCTAACACTAACACTGCCCGTGGGCCACTGCCAACCACTAGCACTTCACCTAACCCTACCCCGAGCACTCACCCTCGCCCTAGGCCTACGCCTAGCACTACCTCTAGTCCTACACCTACCCCTGGCCCTACAGCTACCCCTAACCATAGGCCCACCCCCATCACTACCCCTAGCCACAGCTCCAACTCCTGGACCTAGGCCTACTCCTAGGTTTACCCTGACACCCACCTCTTGCCCTATGCCTACCCCAGCGCTACGCCTACCGCTCCCAGTAGCCCTAGCTCGGGCCCTATACCAACGCCAGGTGCTCACTCTAGTCCGAGGCCTAGCACATGCCCGTCAACGACCAGTACACCTTGCCCTACCGTTAGCCACAACACTAACCTGTGTCCCACAAAATCACCGTGTACCCACCCTTAGCCACACCCGAAAGCAGCCCTACACCGGTTCAGAGTCCTAGGACTAACCGGAGTTTTCCCGTGACACCTACCCCTAACCCTCGGCCAACCCCTACCACTACCACTAATCCTAGGCCTAACATGAGCCCTAACACTAACACTGCCCGTGGGCCTCTGCCAACCAGTAGCCCTTCACCTAATCCTACCGCGAGCACTCCCCCTCGCCCTAGGCCTACGCCTAGCACTACCTCTATTTTTACACCTAGCCCTGGCCCTACAGCTACCCCTACCCATAGGCCCACCCCCATCCCTACCCCTAGCCACTGCTCCAAATCCTGGCCCTAGGCCTACTCCTAGGTTTACCCCGACACCCACCTCTTGCCCTATGCCTACCCCAGCGCTACACCTACCACTCTCAGTAGCCCTAGCTCGGGCCCTAGACCAACGCCCAGTGCTCACTCTAGTCCGAGGCCTACCACTTGCCCGTTGTTGACCAGTACACCTTGCCCTACCGTTAGCCAGAGCACTAACCCGTGTCTTACGGAATCACCCTGGACCCACTCTTAGCCACACCCGAATCCAGCCCTACACCTGTTCCGAGTCCTAAGACTAAACGTAGCCCTCCCGTGACACCTACACCTAGCCCTCGGCCAACCCCTACCCTTACCACTAATCCTAGGCCTAACATGAGCCCTAACACTAACAATGCCCATGGGCCTCTGCCAACCACTAGCACTTCACCTAACCCTACCCCGAGCACTCCCCCTCGCCCTAGGCCTACGCCTAGCACTACATCTAGTCCTACCCCTACCTCTGGCCCTACAGTTACCCCTACCATAGGCCCACCCCCATTCCTACCCCTAGCCACAGCTCCAACTCCTGGCCCTAGGCCTACTCCTAGGTTTACCCTGACACCCACCTCTTGCCCTATGCCTACCCCAGCGCTACGCCTACCGATCCCACTAGCCCTAGCTCGGGCCCTAGACCAACGCCCAGTGCTCACTCTAGTCCGAGGCCTAGCACTTGCCCGTCGCCGACCAGTACACCTTGCCCTACCGTTAGCCAGAGGACTAACCCGTGTCCTACGGAATCACCCTGGACCCACCCTTAGCCACACCCGAATCCAGCCCTACACCTGTTTCAAGTCCTAGGACTAAACGGAGCCCTCCCGTGACACCTACCCCTAGCCCTCGGCCAACCCCTATCACTACATCTAATCCTAGGCCTAACATGAGCCCTAACACTAACACTGCCCGTGAACGGCTGCCAACCACTAGCCCTTCACCTAATCCTATCCCGAGCACTACCCATCGCCCTAGGCCTACGCCTAGCACTACCTCTAGTCCTACCCCTACCCCTGGCCCTACAGCTACCCCTACCCATAGGCCCACCCCCATCCCTACCCCTAGCCACAGCTCCAACTCCTGGCCCTAGGCCTACTCCTAGGTTTACCCCGGCACCCATCTCTTACCCTATGCCTACCTCAGTGCTACGCCTACCGCTCCCACTAGCCCTAGCTCGGGCCCTAGACCAACGCCCAGTGCTCATTTTAGTCCGAGGCCTATCACTTGCCCGTCGCCGACCAGTACACCTTGCCCTACCGTTAGCCAGAAAACAAACCTGTGTACCACGAAATCACCCTGGACCCACCCTTAGCCACACCCGAATCTAGCCCTACAACTGTTCCGAGTCCCAGGACTAACCGGAGTTTTCCCGTGACACCTACCTTTAGCCCTCGGCAAACCACTACCACTACCACTAATTTTAGGCCTAACATGAGCCCTAACACTAACACTGCCCGTGGGCCACTGCCAACCACTAGCACTTCACCTAACCCTACCCCGAGCACTCCCCCTCGCCCTAGGCCTACGCCTAGCACTACCTCTAGTCCTACCCCTACCCCTGGCCCTACAGCTACCCCTAACCATAGTCCCACCCCCATCCCTACCCCTAGCCACAGCTCCAACTCCTGGTTCTAGGCCTACTACTAGGTTTACCCCGACACCCACCTCTTGCCCTATGCCTACCCCAGCGCTACGCCTACCGCTCCCACTAGCCCTAGCTCGGCCCTAGACCAACGCCCAGTGCTCACTCTAGTCTGAGGTCTAGCACTTGCTTGTCGCCGACCAGTACACCTTGCCCTACCGTTAGCCAGAACACTGACCTGTGTCCCACGAAATCACCCTGGACCCACCCTTAGCCACACCCGAAACCAACCCTACACCTGTTCTGAGTCCTAGGACTAAACGGAGCCCTCCCGTGACACCTACACCTATCCCTCGGCCAACCCCTACCATTACCAATAATCCTAGGCCTAACATGAGCCCTAACACTAACACTGCCCGTGAGCCTCTGCCAACCACTAGCCCTTCACCTAATCCTACCCCGAGCACTACCCCTCGCCCAAGGCCTACGCCTAGCACTACCTCTAGTCCTACCCCTACCCCTGGCCCTACAGCTACCCCTACTCATAAGACCACCCCCATTCCTACCCCTAGCACAGCTCCAACTCCTGGCCCTAGGCCTACTCCTACGTTTACACCGACACCCACCTCTTGCCCTATGCCTACCCCAGCGCTACGCCTACCGCTCCCAGTAGCCCTAGCTCGGGCCCTCGACCAAGGCCCAGTGCTCACTCTAGTCCGAGTCCTAGCACTTGCACGTCACCGACCAGTACACCTTGCCCTACCGTTAGCCAGAGCACTAACCCGTGACCTACGGAATCACCCTGGACCCAACCTTAGCCACACCCGAATCCAGCCCTACACCTGTTCCGAGTCCTAGGACTAAACGGAGCCCTCCCGGGACACCTACACCTAGCCCTCGGCGAACCCCTACCACTACCACTAATCCTAGGCCTAACATGAGCCCTAACACTAACACTGCCCGTGGGCCTCTGCCAACCACTAGCCCTTCACCTAATCCTATCCCGAGCACTACCCATCGCCCTAGGCCTACGCCTAGCACTACCTTTAGTCCTACACCTACCCCTGGCCCTACAGCTACCCCTACCCATAGGCCCACCCCCATCCCTACCCCTAGCAACAGCTCCAACTCCTGGCCCTAGTCCTAATCCTAGCTTTACCCCGACACCGACCTCTTACCCTATGCCTACACCAGCGCTACGCCTACCGCTCCCACTAGCCCAAGCTCGGGCCCTAGACCAACGCCCAGTGCTCATTCCAGTTCGAGGACTAGCACTTACCAGTCGCCGACCAGTACACCTTGCCCTACCGTTAGCCAGAACACTAACCTGTGTCCCACGAAATCACCCTGGACCCACCCTTAGCCACACCCAAATCCAGCCCTACAACTGTTCCGAGTCCCAGGACTAACCGGAGTTTTCCCGTGACACCTACCTTTAGCCCTCGGCAAACCCCTACCACTACCACTAATTTTAGGCCTAACATGAGCCCTAACACTAACACTGCCCGTGGGCCACTGCCAACCACTAGCACTTCACCTAACCCTACCCCGAGCAATCCCCCTCGCCCTAGGCCTACGCCTAGCACTACCTCCAGTCCTACCCCTACCCCTGGCCCTACAGCTACCCCTAACCATAGTCCCACCCCCATCCCTACCCCTAGCCACAGCTCCAACTCCTGGTTCTAGGCCTACTCCTAGGTTTGCCCCGACACCCACCTCTTGCCCTATGCCTACCCCAGCGCTACGCCTACCGCTCCCAGTAGCCCTAGCTCAAGCCCTAGACCAAAGCCCAGTGCTCACTCTAGTCCTAAGCCTAGCATTTGCCCTTCCCCGACCAGTACACCTTGCCCTACCGTTAGCCAGAGGACTAAACCGTGTCCTACGGAATCACCCTTGACCCACCCTTAGCCACACCCGAATCCAGCCCTACACCTGTTTCAAGTTCTAGGACTAAACGGAGCCCTCCGGTGACACCTACCCCTAGCCCTCGGCCAACCCTTACCACTACCACTAATCCTAGGCCTAACATGAGCCCTAACACTAACACTGCCCGTGAGCCTCTGCCAACCACTATTCCTTCACCTAATCCTACCCCGTTCACTACCCCTCGCCCTAGGCCTACGCCTAGCACTACCTCTAGTCCTACTCCTACCCCTGGCCCTACAGCTACCCCTACTCATAAGCCCACCCCCATCACTACCCCTAGCCACAGCTCCAACTTCTGGGCTTAGGCCTACTTTTTGGTTTACCCTGACACCCACCTCTTGCCCTATGCCTACCCCAGCGCTACACCTACCACTCTCATTAGCCCTAGCTCGGGCCCTAGACCAACGCCCAGTGCTCACGCTAGTCCGAGGCCTAGCACTTGCCCGTCGCCGACCAGTACACCTTGCCCTACCGTTAGCCAGAGCACTATCCCGTGTCATACGGAATCACCCTGGACCCACCCTTAGCCACACCCGAATCCAGCCCTACACCTGTTCCGAGTCCTAAGACTAAACGTAGCCCTCCCGTGACACCTACCCCTAGCCCTCGGCAAACCCCTACCACTACCACTAATCCTAGGCCTAACAAGAGCACTAACACTAACAATGCCCGTGGGCCTCTGCCAACCATTACCACTTCACCTAACCCTACCCCGAGCACTCACCCTCGACCTAGGCCTACGCCTAGCACTACCTCTAGTCCTACCCCTACCCCTGGCCCTACAGCTACCCATACCATACGCCCACCCCCATCCCTACCCCTAGCCACAGCTCCAACTTCTAGCCCTAGGCCTACTCCTAGGTTTACACCGACACCCACCTCTTGCCCTATGCCTACCCCAGCGCTACGCCTACCGCTCCCAGTAGCCCTAGCTCGGGCCCTAGACCAACGCCCAGTGCTCATTCTAATCCGAGGCCTAGCACTTGCCCGTCGCCGACTAGTACACCTTGCCCTACCGTTAGCCAGAACACTAACCTGTGTCCCACGAAATCACCCTGGACCCAACCTTAGCCACACCCGAATCCAGCCCTACAACTGTTCCGAGTCCCAGGACTAACCGGAGTTTCCCGTGACACCTACCTTTAGCCCTCGCAAACCCCTACCACTACCACTAATTTTAGGCCTAACATGAGCCCTAACACTAACACTGCCCGTGGGCCACTGCCAACCACTAGCACTTCACCTAACCCTACCCCGAGCACTCACCCTCGCCCTAGGCCTACGCCTAGCACTACCTCTAGTCCTACACCTACCCCTGGCCCTACAGCTACCCCTAACCATAGGCCCACCCCCATCACTACCCCTAGCCACAGCTCCAACTCCTGGACCTAGGCCTACTCCTAGGTTTACCCTGACACCCACCTCTTGCCCTATGCCTACCCCAGCGCTACGCCTACCGCTCCCAGTAGCCCTAGCTCGGGCCCTATACCAACGCCAGGTGCTCACTCTAGTCCGAGGCCTAGCACATGCCCGTCAACGACCAGTACACCTTGCCCTACCGTTAGCCACAACACTAACCTGTGTCCCACAAAATCACCGTGTACCCACCCTTAGCCACACCCGAAAGCAGCCCTACACCGGTTCAGAGTCCTAGGACTAACCGGAGTTTTCCCGTGACACCTACCCCTAACCCTCGGCCAACCCCTACCACTACCACTAATCCTAGGCCTAACATGAGCCCTAACACTAACACTGCCCGTGGGCCTCTGCCAACCACTAGCTCTTCACCTAACCCTACCCCGAGCACTCCCCCTCGCCCTAGGACTACGCCTAGCACTACCTCTAGTCCTACCCCTACCCCTGGCCCAAAGCTACCCCTAAACATAGGCCCACCCCCATCCCTACCCCTAGCCACAGCTCCAACTCCTGGCCCTAGGCCTAATCCTAGGTTTACCCCGACACCCACCTCTTGCCCTATGCCTACCACAGCGCTACGCCTACCGCTCCCACTAGCTCTAGCTCGGGCCCTAGACCAACGCCCAGTGCTCACTCTAGTCCGAGGCCTAGCACTTGCCGGTCGCCGACCAGTACACTTTGCCCTACCGTTAGCCAGAGAACTAACCCGTGTCCTACGGAATCACCCTGGACCCACCCTTAGCCACACCCCAATCCAACCCTACACCTGTTCCTAGTCTTAGGACTAAACGGAGCCATCCCGTGAAACCTACGTCTAGCCCTCGGCCAACCCCTACCACTACCACTAATCCTAGGCCTAACATGAGCCCTAACACTAACACTGCCCGTGGGCCTCTGCCAACCACTAGCACTTCACCTAACCCTACCCCGAGCACTCCCCCTCGCCCTAGGACTACGCCTAGCACTACCTCTAGTCCTACCTTTACCCCTGGCCCTACAGCTACCCCTAACCATAGGCCCACCCCCATCCCTACCCCTAGCAACAGCTCCAAATCCTGGCGCTAGGCCTACTCCTAGGTTTACCCCGACACCCACCTCTTGCCCTATGCCTACACCAGGGCTCCGCCTACCGCTCCCACTAGCCCTAACTCTGCCCTAGACCAACGCCCAGTGCTCACTCTAGTCCGAGGCCTAGCACTTGCCCGTCGCCGACCAGTACACCTTGCCCTACCGTTAGCCAGAGCACTAACCCGTGTCCTACGGAATCACCCTGGACCCACCCTTAGCCACACCCGAATCCAGCCCTACACCTGTTTCAAGTCCTAGGACTAAACGGAGCCCTCCCGTGACACCTACCCCTAACCCTCGGCCAACCCCTACCACTACCACTAATCCTAGGCCTAACATGAGCCCTAACACTAACACTGACCGTGGGCCTCTGCCAACCACTAGCCCTTCACCTAATCCTACCCCGAGCACTACCACTCGCCCTAGGCCTACGCCTAGCACTACCTCTAGTCCTACACCTACCCCTGGCCCTACAGCTACCCCTAACTATAGGCCCACCCCCATCACTACCCCTAGCCACAGCTCCAACTCCTGGACCTAGGCCTACTCCTAGGTTTACCCAACACCCACCTCTTGCCCTATGCCTACCCCAGCGCTACACCTACCACTCTCAGTAGGCCTAGCTCGGGCCCTAGACCAATGCCCAGTGCTCACTCTAGTCTGAGGCCTAGCACTTGCCCGTCACCGACCAGTACACATTGCCCTACCGTTAGCCAGAGCACTAACCCGTGTCCTACGGAATCACCCTGGACCCACCCTTAGCCACACCCGAATCCAGCCCTACACCTGTTCCGAGTCCTAGGACTAACCGGAGTTTTCCCGTGACACCTACCTTTAGCCCTCGGCAAACCCCTACCACTACCACTAATCGTAGGCCTAACATGAGCCCTAACACTAACACTGCCTGTGGGCCTCTGCCAACCACTAGCACATCACCTAACCCTACCCCGAGCACTCCCCCTCGCCCTAGGCCTTCGCCTAGAACTACCTCTAGTCCTACCCCTACCCCTGGCCCTACAGCTACCCCTAACCATAGGCCCACCCCCATCCCTGCCCCTAGGCACACCTCCAAATCCTGGCCCTAGGCCTACTCCTAGGTTTACCCCGACACCCATCTCTTGCCCTATGCCTACCCCAGCGCTACACCTACCGCTGCCAGTAGCCCTACCTCGGGCCCTAGAACAACGCCCAGTGCTCACTCTAGTCCGAGGTCTAGCACTTGCCCGTCGCCGACCAGTACACCTTGCCCTACCGTTAGCCAGAGCACTAACCCGTGTCCTACGGAATCACCCTGGACCCACCCTTAGCCACACCCGAATCCAGCCCTACACCTGTTCCGAGTCCTAAGACTAAACGTAGCCCTCCCGTGACACCTACCCCTAGCCCTCGGCCAACCCCTACCACTACCACTAATCCTAGGCCTAACATGAGCCCTAACACTAACAATGCCCATGGGTTCTGCCAACCACTAGCACTTCACCTAACCCTACCCCGAGCACTCACCCTCGCCCTAGGCCTACGCCTAGCACTACCTCTAGTCCTACTCCTACCCCTGGCCCTACAGCTACCCCTAACCATAGGCCCACCCCCATCACTACCCCTAGCCACAGCTCCAACTCCTGGCCCTAGGCCTACTCCTAGGTTTACCCCGACACCCACTTCTTGCCCTATGCGTACCCAAGCGCTACGCCTACCGCTCCCAGTAGCCCTAGCTCGGGCCCTATACCAACGCCAGGTGCTCACTCTAGTCCGAGGCCTAGCACATGCCCGTCAACGACCAGTACACCTTGCCCTACCGTTAGCCACAACACTAACCTGTGTCCCACGAAATCACCCTGTACCCACCCTTAGCCACACCCGAAAGCAGCCCTACACCGGTTCTGAGTCCTAGGACTAACCGGAGTTTTCCCGTGACACCTACCCCTAACCCTCGGCCAACCCCTACCACTACCACTAATCCTAGGCCTAACATGAGCCCTAACACTAACACTGCCCGTGGGCCTCTGCCAACCACTAGCCCTTCACCTAACCCTACCCCGAGCACTCCCCCTCGCCCTAGGACTACGCCTAGCACTACCTCTAGTCCTACCCCTACCCCTGGCCCAAAGCTACCCCTAAACATAGGCCCACCCCCATCCCTACCCCTAGCCACAGCTCCAACTCCTGGCCCTAGGCCTACTCCTAGGTTTACCCCGACACCCACCTCTTGCCCTATGCCTACCACAGCGCTACGCCTACCGCTCCCACTAGCCCTAGCTCGGGCCCTAGACCAACGCCCAGTGCTCACTCTAGTCCGAGGCCTAGCACTTGCCCGTCGCCGACCAGTACACTTTGCCCTACCGTTAGCCAGAGGACTAACCCGTGTCCTACGGAATCACCCTGGACCCACCCTTAGCCACACCCCAATCCAGCCCTACACCTGTTCCTAGTCTTAGGACTAAACGGAGCCATCCCGTGAAACCTACGTCTAGCCCTCGGCCAACCCCTACCACTACCACTAATCCTAGGCCTAACATGAGCCCTAACACTAACACTGCCCGTGGGCCTCTGCCAACCACTAGCCCTTCATCTAATCCTATCCCGAGCACTACCCATAGCCCTAGGCCTACGCCTAGCACTACGTCTAGTCCTACCCCTACCCCTGGCCCTACAGCTACCCCTACAATAGGCCCACCCCTATCCCTAACCCTAGCAACAGGTCCAACTCCTGGCCCTAGGCCTACTCCTAGGTTTACCCCGACACCCACCTCTTGCCCTATGCCTACCCCAGGGCTACGCCTACCGCTCCCACTAGCCCTAGCTCGGCCCTAGACCAACGCCCAGTGCTCACTCTAGTCCGAAGCCTAGCATTTGCCCGTCCCCGACCAGTACACCTTGCCCTACCGTTAGCCAGAACACTAACCCGTGTCCTACGGAATCACCCTGGACCAACACTTAGCCACACCCGAATCCAGCATTACACCTGTTCAGAGTCCTAGGACTAAACGGAGCCCTCCCGTGACACCTACACCTAGCCCTCGGCCAACCCCTACCACTACCACTAATCCTAGGCCTAACATGAGCCCTAACACTAACACTGCCCATGAGCCTCTGCCAACCAGTAGCCCTTCACCTAATCCTACCGCGAGCACTCCCCCTCGCCCTAGGCCTACGCCTAGCACTACCTCTAGTCCTACCCCTACCCCTGGCCCTACAGCTACCCCTAACCATAGGCCCACCCCCATCCCTACCCCTAGCCACAGCTCCAACTCCTGGCCCTAGGCCTACTCCTAGGTTTACACCGACACCCACCTCTTGCCCTATGCCTAACCCAGGGCTACGCCTACCGCTCCCACCAGCCCTAGCTTGGGCCCTAGTCCAACGCCCAGTGCTCACTCTAGTCCGAGGCCTAGCACTTGCCGTCGCCAACCAGAGCACCTTGCCCTACCGTTAGCCAGAGGACTAACCCGTGTCCTACAAGATCATTCTGGACCCACACTTAGCCACACCCGAATCCAGCCCTACACCTGTTTCAAGTCCTAGGACTAAACAGAGCCCTCCTGTGACACCTACCCCTAGTCCTCAGCCAACCCCTACCACTACCACTAATCCTAGGCCTAACTTGATCCCTAACACTAACACTGCACGTAGGCCTCTGCCAACCACTAGCCCTTCACCTAACCCTACCCAGAGCACTCCTCCTCGCCCTAGGCCTACGCCTAGCACTACCTCTAGTCGTACCCCTACGCCTGGCCCTACAGCTACCCCTACCCATAGGCCCACCCCTATCCCTACCCCTAGCCACAGCTCCAACTCCTAGCCCTAGGCCTACTCCTAGGTTTACCCCGACACCCACCTCTTGCACTATGCCTACACCAGCGCTACGCCTACCGCTCACACTAGCCCTAACTCGGGCCCTAGACCAACGCCCAGTGCTCACTCTAGTCCGAGGCCTAGTACTTGCCCGTCGCCGACCAGTACACCTTGCCTTACCGTTAGCCAGAACACTAACCTGTGTCCCACGAAATCACCCTGTACCCACCCTTAGCCACACCCGAAACCAGCCCTACACCTGTTCCGAGTCCTAGGATAACCGGAGTCCTCCCTTGACACCTACCCCTAACCCTTGTCCAACCCCTACAACTACCACTAATCCTAGGCCTAACATGAGCCCTAACACTAACACTGCCCGTGGGCCTCTGCCAACCAATAGCCCTTCACCTAATCCTACCCGAGTATTACCCCTCGCCCTAGGCCTAAGCCTAGCACTACCTCTAGTCCTACCCCTACCCCTGGCCCTACAGCTACCCCTAACCATAGGCCCACCACCATCACTACCCCTAGCCACAGCTCCAACTCCTGGCCCTAGGCCTACTCCTAGATTTACCTCGACACCCACCTCTTGCCCTATGCCTACCCCAGCGCTACACCTACCACTCTCAGTAGCCCTAGCTCGGGCCCTAGATTAACGCCCAGTGCTCACTCTAGTCCGAGGCCTAGCACTTGCTTGTTGCTGACCAGTACACCTTGCCCTACCGTTAGCCAGAGCACTAACCCGTGTCCTACGGAATCACCCTGGACCCACCCTTAGCCACACCCGAATCCAGCCCTACACCTGTTCCGAGTCCTAAGACTAAACGTAGCCCTCCCGTGACACCTACCCCTAGCCCTCGGCCAACCCCTACCACTACCACTAATCCTAGGCCTAACATGAGCCCTAACACTAACACGGCCCGTGGGCCTCTGCCAACCACTAGCCCTTCACCTAATCCTACCCCGAGCACTACACCTCGCCCTAGGCCTACGCCTAGCACTACCTCTAGTCCTACCCCTACCCCTGGCTCTACAGCTACACCTACCCATAGGCCCACCCCCATCCCTACCCCTAGCCACAGCTCCAACTCGTGGCCCTAGGCCTACTCCTATGTTTACCCCGACACCCACCTCTTGCCCTATGCCTACCCCAGCGCTACGCCTACCGCTACCACTAGCCCTACCTCGGGACCTAGACCAATGCCCAGTGAACACTCTAGTCCGAGGCCTAGCACTTGCCCGTCGCCGACCAGTACAACTTGCCTTACCGTTATCCAGAGCACTAACCCGTGTCCTATGGAATCACCCTGGACCCACACTTAGCCACACCCGAATCCAGCCCTACCACTGTTCCGAGTCCTAGAACTAAACGGAGCCCTCCCTTGACACCTACCCCTAGCCCTCGGCCAACCCCTACCACAACCACTAATCCTAGGCCTAACATGAGCCCTAACACTAACACTGCTCGTGGGCCTCTGCCAACCACTAGTCCTTCACCTAACCATACCCCGAGCACTCCCCCTCGCCCTAGACCTACGCCTAGCACTACCTCTAGTCCTAACCCTACCCCTGGCCCTCCAGCTACACCTAACCATAGGCCCACCCCTATCCCTACCCCTAGCCACAGCTCCAACTCCTGGCCCTAGGCCTACTCCTAGGTTTACCCTGACACCCACCTCTTGCCCTATGCCTACCCCAGCGCTACGCCTACCGATCCCACTAGCCCTAGCTCGGGCCCTAGACCAACGCCCATTGCTCACTCTAGTCCGAGGCCTAGCACTTTCCCGTCGCCGACCAGTACACCTTGCCCTACCGTTAGCCAGAGCACTAACTCGTGTCCTACGGAATCACCCTGGACCCACCCTTAGCCACACCCGAATCCAGCCCTACACCTGTCCGAGTCCTAGGACTAAACGGAGCCCTCCCGGGACACCTACACCTAGCCCTTCGCCAACCCCTACCACTACCACTAATCCTAAGCCTAACATGAGCCCTAACACTAACACTGCCAGTGGGCCTCTGCCAACCACTAGCCCTTCTTCTAATCCTATCCCGAGCACTACCTATAGCCCTACGCCTACGCCTAGCACTACGTCTTGTCCTACCCCTACCCCTGGCCCTACAGCTACCCCTACCATAGGCCCACCCCCATCCCTACCCCTAGCAACAGCTCAAACTCCTGGCCCTAGGCCTACTCCTAGGTTTACCCCGACACCCACCTCTTGCCCTATGCCTACCCCAGGGCTACGCCTACCGCTCCCACTAGCCCTAGCTCGGCTCTAGACCAACGCCCAGTGCTCACTCTAGTCCGAAGACTAGCATTTGCCCGTCCCCGACCAGTACACCTTGCCCTACCGTTAGCCAGAACACTAACCCGTGTCCTACGGAATCACCCTGGACCCACCCTTAGCCACACCCGAATCCAGCCCTACAACTGTTCCGAGTCCTAGGACTAAACGGAGCCCTCCCGTGACACCTACACCTAGCCCTCGGCCAACCCCTACCACTACCACTAATCCTAGGCCTAACATGAGCCCTAACACTAACACTGCCCATGAGCCTCTGCCAACCAGTAGCCCTTCACCTAATCCTACAACGAGCACTACCCCTCGCGCTAGGCCTAAGCCTAGCACTACCTCTAGTCCTAACCCTACCCCTGGCCCTACAGCTACACCTACTCATAAGCCCACCCCCATCCCTACCCCTAGCCACAGCTCCAACTCCTGGCCCTAGGCCTACTCCTAGGTTTACACCGACACCACCACTTGCCCTATGCCTACCCCAGCGCTACGCCTACCGCTCCCACTAGCCCTAGCTCGGGCGCTACATTAACGGCCAGTGCTCACTCTAGTTCGAGGCCTAGCACTTTCCCGTCGCCGACAAGTACACCTTGCCCTACCGTTAACCAGAGCACTAACTCGTGTCCTACGGAATCACCCTGGACCCACTTTTAGCCACACCCGAATACAGCCCTACACCTGTTCCGAGTCCAGGGACTAAACGGAGCCCTCCCGGGACACCTACACCTAGCCCTTGGCCAACCCCTACCACTACCACTAATCCTAAGCCTAACATGAGCCCTAACACTAACACTGCCCGTGGGCCTCTGCCAACCACTAGCCCTTCATCTAATCCTATCCCGAGCACTACCCATAGCCCTAGGCCTACGCCTAGCACTACGTCTAGTCCTACCCCTACCCCTGGCCCTACAGCTACCCCTACAATAGGCCCACCCCTATCCCTACCCCTAGCCACAGGTCCAACTCCTGGCCCTAGGCCTACTCCTAGGTTTACCCCGACACCCACCTCTTGCCCTATGCCTACCCCAGGGCTACGCCTACCGCTCCCACTAGCCCTAGCTCGGCCCTAGACCAACGCCCAGTGCTCACTCTAGTCCGAAGCCTAGCATTTGCCCGTCCCCGACCAGTACACCTTGCCCTACCGTTAGCCAGAACACTAACCCGTGTCCTACGGAATCACCCTGGACCAACACTTAGCCACACCCGAATCCAGCCCTACACCTGTTCAGAGTCCTAGGACTAAACGGAGCCCTCCCGTGACACCTACACCTAGCCCTCGGCAAACCCCTACCACTACCACTAATCCTAGGCCTAACATGAGCCCTAACACTAACACTGCCCATGAGCCTCTGCCAACCAGTAGCCCTTCACCTAATCCTACCGCGAGCACTCCCCCTCGCCCTAGGCCTACGCCTAGCACTACCTCTATTTTTACACCTAGCCCTGGCCCTACAGCTACCCCTACCCATAGGCCCACCCCCATCCCTACCCCTAGCCACTGCTCCAAATCCTGGCCCTAGGCCTACTCCTAGGTTTACCCCGACACCCACCTCTTGCCCTATGCCTACCCCAGCGCTACACCTACCACTCTCAGTAGCCCTAGCTCGGGCCCTAGACCAACGCCCAGTGCTCACTCTAGTCCGAGGCCTACCACTTGCCCGTTGTTGACCAGTACACCTTGCCCTACCGTTAGCCAGAGCACTAACCCGTGTCTTACGGAATCACCCTGGACCCACTCTTAGCCACACCCGAATCCAGCCCTACACCTGTTCCGAGTCCTAAGACTAAACGTAGCCCTCCCGTGACACCTACACCTAGCCCTCGGCCAACCCCTACCCTTACCACTAATCCTAGGCCTAACATGAGCCCTAACACTAACAATGCCCATGGGCCTCTGCCAACCACTAGCACTTCACCTAACCCTACCCCGAGCACTCCCCCTCGCCCTAGGCCTACGCCTAGCACTACATCTAGTCCTACCCCTACCTCTGGCCCTACAGTTACCCCTACCATAGGCCCACCCCCATTCCTACCCCTAGCCACAGCTCCAACTCCTGGCCCTAGGCCTACTCCTAGGTTTACCCTGACACCCACCTCTTGCCCTATGCCTACCCCAGCGCTACGCCTACCGATCCCACTAGCCCTAGCTCGGGCCCTAGACCAACGCCCAGTGCTCACTCTAGTCCGAGGCCTAGCACTTGCCCGTCGCCGACCAGTACACCTTGCCCTACCGTTAGCCAGAGGACTAACCCGTGTCCTACGGAATCACCCTGGACCCACCCTTAGCCACACCCGAATCCAGCCCTACACCTGTTTCAAGTCCTAGGACTAAACGGAGCCCTCCCGTGACACCTACCCCTAGCCCTCGGCCAACCCCTATCACTACATCTAATCCTAGGCCTAACATGAGCCCTAACACTAACACTGCCCGTGAACGGCTGCCAACCACTAGCCCTTCACCTAATCCTATCCCGAGCACTACCCATCGCCCTAGGCCTACGCCTAGCACTACCTCTAGTCCTACCCCTACCCCTGGCCCTACAGCTACCCCTACCCATAGGCCCACCCCCATCCCTACCCCTAGCCACAGCTCCAACTCCTGGCCCTAGGCCTACTCCTAGGTTTACCCCGGCACCCATCTCTTACCCTATGCCTACCTCAGTGCTACGCCTACCGCTCCCACTAGCCCTAGCTCGGGCCCTAGACCAACGCCCAGTGCTCATTTTAGTCCGAGGCCTATCACTTGCCCGTCGCCGACCAGTACACCTTGCCCTACCGTTAGCCAGAAAACAAACCTGTGTACCACGAAATCACCCTGGACCCACCCTTAGCCACACCCGAATCTAGCCCTACAACTGTTCCGAGTCCCAGGACTAACCGGAGTTTTCCCGTGACACCTACCTTTAGCCCTCGGCAAACCACTACCACTACCACTAATTTTAGGCCTAACATGAGCCCTAACACTAACACTGCCCGTGGGCCACTGCCAACCACTAGCACTTCACCTAACCCTACCCCGAGCACTCCCCCTCGCCCTAGGCCTACGCCTAGCACTACCTCTAGTCCTACCCCTACCCCTGGCCCTACAGCTACCCCTAACCATAGTCCCACCCCCATCCCTACCCCTAGCCACAGCTCCAACTCCTGGTTCTAGGCCTACTACTAGGTTTACCCCGACACCCACCTCTTGCCCTATGCCTACCCCAGCGCTACGCCTACCGCTCCCACTAGCCCTAGCTCGGCCCTAGACCAACGCCCAGTGCTCACTCTAGTCCGAGGCCTAGCACTTGCTTGTCGCAGACCAGTTAGCCAGAGCACCTTGCCCTACCGTTAGCCAGAGCACTAACCCGTGTCCTATGGAATCACACTGGACCCAACCTTAGCCACACCCGAATCCAGCCCTACACCTGTTTCAAGTCCTAGGAATAAACGGAGCCCTCCCGTGACACCAACCCCTAGCCCTCGGCCAACCCCTACCACTACCACTAATCCTAGGCCTAACATGAGCCCTAACACTAACACTGCCCGTAGGCCTCTGCCAACCACTAGCCCTTCACCTAACCCTACCCAGAGCACTCCCCCTCGCCCTAGGCCTACGCCTAGCACTACCTCTAGTCCTACACCTACCCCTGGCCCTAAAGCTACCCCTACCCATAGGCCCACCCCCATCCCTACCCCTAGATACAGCTCCAACTCCTGGCCTTAGGCCTACCCCTAGGTTTAACCTGACACCCACCTCTTGCCCTATTCCTACCCCAGCTCTACGCCTACCGCTCCCACTAGCCCTAGCTCGGGCCTTAGACCAACGCCCAGTGCTCACTTTATTCCGAGGCCTAGCACTTGCCCGTCGCCGACCAGTACACCTTGCCCTACCGTTAGCCAGAGGACTAACTCGTGTCCTACGGAATCAACCTTGACCCACCCTTAGCCACACCCGAATCCAGCCCTACACCTGTTTCAAGTCCTAGGACTAAACTGAGCCCTCCCGTGACACCTACCCCTAGCCTCGGCCAACCCCTAACACTACCACTAATCCTAGGCCTAACATGAGCCCTAACACTAACACTGCCCGTGAGCCTTTGCCAACCACTAGCCCTTCACCTAATCCTACCCCTAAAACTACCCCTTGATCTAGGCCTACGCCTAGCACTACCTCTAGTCCTACCCCTACCCCTGGCCCTACAGCTACACCTACTCATAAGCCCACCCCCATCCCTACCCCTAGCCACAGCTCCAACTCCTGGCCCTAGGCCTACTTCTAGGTTTACACCGACACCCACCTCTTGCCCTATGCCTACCCCAGCGCTACGACTACCGCTCCCACTAGCCCTAGCTCGGGCGCTAGATTAACGGCCAGTGCTCACTCTAGTCCGAGGCCTAGCACTTGCCCGTCGCCGACCAGTACACCTTGCCCTACCGTTAGCCAGAGCACTAACCCGTGTCCTACGGAATCACCCTGGACCCACCCTTAGCCACACTCGAATCCAGCCCTACAACTGTTCCGAGTCCTAGGACTAACCGGAGTCCTCCCGTGACACCTACCACTAGCCCTCGGGAATCCCCTACCACTACCACTAATCCTAGGCCTAACATGAGCCCTAACACTAACACTGCCCGTGGGCCTCTGCCAACAACTAGTTCTTCACCTAATCCTACCCCGAGCACTACCACTCACCCTAGGCCTACGCCTAGCACTACCTCTAGTCCTACACCTACCCCTGGCCCTACAGGTACCCCTAACCATAGGCCCACCCCCATCACTACCCCTAGCCACAGCTCCAACTCCTGGACCTAGTCCTACTCCTAGGTTTACCCCGACACCCACTTCTTGCCCTATGCCTACCCCAGCGCTACACCTGCCACACTCCGTAGGCCTAGCCGGGCCCTAGACCAATGCCCAGTGCTCACTCTAGTCCGAGTCCTAGCACTTGCCTGTCGCCGACCAGTACACCTTGCCCTACCGTTAGCCAGAGCACTAACCCGTGTCCTATGGAATCACCCTGGACCCACTCTTAGCCACACCTGAATCCAGCCCTACACCTGTTCCGAGTCCTAAGACTATACGTAGCCCTTCCTTGATACCTACACCTAGCCCTCGGCCAACCCCTAACACTACCACTAATCCTAGGCCTAACATGAGCCCTAACACTAACACTGCCCGTTGGCCTCTGCCAACCACTAGCCCTTCTCCTAATCCTACCCCGAGCACTACCCATCGCCCTAGGCCTACGCCTAGCACTACCTCTAGTCCTAACCCTACCCCTGGCCCTACAGCTACCCCTGCCCATAGGCCCACCCCCATCGCTACCCCTAGCCACAGCTCCAACTCCTGGCCCTAGGCCTACTCCTAGGTTTACCCCGACACCCACCTCTTGCCCTATGCCTACCCCAGCGCTACGCCTACCGCTCCCACTAGTCCTAGCTCGGGCCCTAGACCAACGCCCAGTGCTCATTCTAGTCCGAGGCCTAGCACTTGCCCGTCGCCGACCAGTACACCTTGCCCTACCGTTACCCAGAACACTAACCTGTGTCCCACGAAATCACCCTGGACCCACCCTTAGCCACACCCGAATCCAGCCCTACACCTGTTCCGAGTCCTAGGACTAACCGGAGTTTTCCTGTGACACCTACCTTTAGCCCTCGGCAAACCCCTACCACTACTACTAATCCTAGGCCTAACATGAGCCCTAACACTAACACTGCCCGTTGGCCTCTGCCAACCACTAGCACTTCACCTAACCCTACCCCGAGTACTCCCCCTCGCCCTAGGCCTATGCCTAGCACTACCTCTAGTCCTACCCCTACCCCTGGCCCTACAGCTACCCCTAACCATAGGCCCACCCCCATCCCTACCCCTAGCCACAGCTCCAACTCCTGGCCCTAGGCCTACTCCTAGGTTTACCCCGACACCCACCTCTTGCCCTATGCCTACACCAGCGCTACGCCTACCGCTACCAGTAGCCCTAGCTCGGGCCCTAGACCAACGCCCAGTGCTCGCTCTAGTCCGAGGCCTAGCACTTGCCCTTCGCCGAACAGTACACCTTGCCCTACCGTTAGCCAGAGCACTAACCCGTGTCCTACTAAATCACCCTGGACCCACCCTTAGCCACACCCGAATCCAGCCCTACACCTGTTTCAAGTCCTAGGACTAAACAGAGCCCTCCCGTGACACCTACTCCTAGCCCTCGGCCAACCCCTACCACTACCACTAATCCTAGGCCTAACTTGAGCCCTAGCACTAACACTGCCTGTAGGCCTCTGCCAACCACTAGCCCTTCACCTAACCCTACCCAGAGCACTCCCCCTCGCCCTAGGCCTACGCCTAGCACTACCTCGAGTCCTACCCCTACAGCTGGCCCTAGAGCTACCCCTACCCATAGGCCCACCCCCATTCCTACCCCTAGCCACAGCTCCAACTCGTGGCCCTAGGCCTACTCCTATGTTTACCCCGACACCCACCTCTTGCCCTATGCCTACCCCAGCGCTACGCCTACCGCTCCCACTAGCCCTAGCTCTGCCCTAGACCAACGCCCAGTGCTCACTCTAGTCCGAGGCCTAGCATTTGCCCGTCCCCGACCAGTACACCTTGCCCTACCGTTAGCCAGAGCACTAACCCGTGTCCTACGGAATCACCCTGGACACACCCTTAGCCACACCCGAATCCAGCCGTACAACTGTTTTGAATCCTAGGACTAAACGGAGCCCTCCCGTGACACCTACACCTAGCCCTCGGCCAACCCCTACCACTACCACTAATCCTAGGCCTAACATGAGCCCTAACACTAACACTGCCCGTGGGCCTCTGCCAACCACTAGCCCTTCTCCTAATCCTACCCCGAGCACTACCCATCGCCCTAGGCCTACGCCTAGCACTACCTCTAGTCCTACCCCTACCCCTGGCCCTACAGCTACCCCTAACCATAGGGCCCCCCAAATCCCTACCCCTAGCCACAGCTCAAACTCCTGGCCCTAGGCCTACTCCTAGGTTTACCCCGACACCCACTTCTTGCCCTATGCGTACCCCAGCGCTACGCCTACCGCTCCCAGTAGCCCTAGCTCGGGCCCTATACCAACGCCAGGTGCTCACTCTAGTCCGAGGCCTAGCACTTGCCCGTGAACGACCAGTAAACCTTGCCCTACCGTTAGCCAGAACACTAACCTGTGTCCCACGAAATCACCCTGTACCCACCCTTCGCAACACCCGAAAGCAGCCCTACACCTGTTCCGATTCCTAGGACTAACCGGAGTTTTCCCGTGACACCTACCCCTAACCCTCGGCCAACCCCTACCACTACCACTAATCCTAGGCCTAACATGATCCCTAACACTAACACTGCCCGTGGGCCTCTGCCAACCACTAGCCCTTCACCTAATCCTACCCCGAGCACTACCACTCGCCCTAGGCCTACGCCTAGCACTACCTCTAGTCCCACACCTACCCCTGGCCCTACAGCTACCCCTACCCATAGGCCCACCCCCATCCCTACCCCTAGCCACAACTCCAACTCCTGGCCCTAGGCCTACTCCTATGTGTATCCCGACACCCACCTCTTGCCCTATGCCTACCACAGCCCTACGCATACTGCTCTCACTAGACCTAGCTCGGGACCTAGTCCAACGCCCAGTGCTCACTCTAGTACAAGGCCTATCACTTTCCCGTCTTCGACCAGTACACCTTTCCCTACTGTTAGCCAGAGCACTAACCCGTGTCCTACGAAATCACCCTGGACCCACCCTTAGCCACACCCGAATCCAACCGTAGCACTGTTCCGAGTCCTAGGACTAAAAGGAGCCCTCCCTTGACACCTACCCCTAGCCCTCGGCCAACCCCTACCACTACCACTATTCCTAGGCCTAACAGGAGCCCTAAAACTAACACTGCCCGTGGGCCTCTGCCAACCACTAGCCCTTCACCTAACCCTACACCGAGCACTCCCCCTCGCCCTAGGCCTACGCCTAGCACTACCTCTAGTCCTACCCCTACCCCTTGCCCTACAGCTACACCTAACCATAGGCCCACTCCCATCCCTACCCCTAGCCACAGCTCCAACTCCTGGCCCTAGGCCTACTCCTAGGTTTACCCCGACACCCACCTCTTGTCCTATGCCTACCACAGCGCTACGCCTACCGCTCCCACTAGCCCTAGCTCGGGCCCTAGACCAACGCCCAGTGCTCACTCTAGTCCGAGGCCTAGCACTTGCCCGTCGCCGACCAGTACACTTTGCCCTACCGTTAGCCAGAGAACTAACCCGTGTCCTACGGAATCACCCTGGACCCACCCTTAGCCACACCCGAATCCAGCCCTACACCTGTTCCTAGTCCTAGGTCTAAACGGAGCCATCCCGTGATACCTACCCCTAGCCCTCGGCCAACCCCTACCACTACCACTAATCCTAGGCCTAACATGAGCCCTAACACTAACACTGCCCGTGGGCCTCTGCCAACCACTAGCACTTCACCTAACCCTACCCCGAGCACTCCCCCTCGCCCTAGGCCTACGCCTAGCACTACCTCTAGTCCTACCACTACCCCTGGCCCTACAGCTACCCCTAACCATAGGCCCACCCCCATCCCTACCCCTAGCCACAGCTCCAACTCCTGGCCCTACGCCTACTTCTAGGTTTAACCCGACACCCACCTCTTGCCCTATGCCTACCCCAGCGCTACGCCTACCGCTCCCACTAGCCCTAGCTCGGCCCTAGACCAACGCCCAGTGCTCACTCTAGTCCGAAGCCTAGCATTAGCCCGTCCCCGACCAGTACACCTTGCCCTACCGTTAGTCAGAACACTAACGTGTGTCCTACAGAATCACCCTGGACCCACCCTTATCCACACCCGAATCCAGCCCTACACCTGTTCCGAGTCCTAGGACTAAACGGAGCCCTCCCGTGACACCTACACCTAGCCCTCGGCAAACCCCTACCACTACCACTAATCCTAGGCCTAACATGAGCCCTAACACTAACACTGCCCATGAGCCTCTGCCAACCAGTAGCCCTTCACCTAATCCTACCACGAGCACTACCCCTCGCCCTAGGCCTACGCCTAGCACTACCTCTAGTCCTAACCCTACCCCTGGCCCAACAGCTACCCCTACTCATAAGCACACCCCCATCCCTACCCCTAGCCACAGCTCCAACTCCTGGCCCTAGGCCTACTCGTAGGTTTACACCGACACCCACCTTTTGCCCTATGCCTACCCCCGCGCTACGCCTACCGCTCCCACTAGCCCTAGCTCGGGCCCTAGACCAACGCCCAGTGCTCACTCAAGTCCGAGGCCTAGCACTTGCCCGTCGCCGACCAGTACACCTTGCCCTACCGTTAGCCAGAGGACTAACCCGTGTCTTACGGATTCACCCTGGACCCACCCTTAGCCACACCCGCATGCAGACCTACCACTGTTCCGAGTCCTAGGACTAAACGGAGCCCTCCCTTGACACCTACCCCTAGCCCTCGGGCAACTCCTACCACTACCACTAATCCTATGCCTAACATGAGCCCTAACACTAACACTGCCCATGAGCCTCTGCCAACCAGTAGCCCTTCACCTAACCCTACCCCAAGCACTCCCCCTCGCCCTAGGTTTACGCCTAGCACTAACTCTAGTCCTACCCCTACCCCTGGCCCTACAGCTACACCTACTCATAGGCCCACCCCCATCCCTACCCCTAGCCACAGCTCCAACTCCTGGCCCTAGGCTACTTTTAGGTTTACCCCGACACCCACCTCTTGCCCTATGCCTACCCCAGCGCTACGCCTACCGCTCTCTATAGCCCTAGCTCGGGACCTAGACCAACGCCCAGTGCTCACTCTAGTCCGAGTACTAGCACTTGCCCGTCGCCGACCAGTACACCTTGCCCTACCGTTAGCCAGAGCACTAACCCGTGTCCTACGGAATCACCCTGGACCCACTCTTAGCCACACGCAAACACAGCCCTACACCTATTCCGAGTCCTAGGACTAAACGGAGCCCTCCCTTCACAACTACCCCTAGCCCTCGGCCAACCCCTACCACTACCACTAATCCTAGGACTAACATGTGTTCTAACACTAACACTGCCCGTGGGCCTCTGCCAACCACTAGCCCTTCACCTAACCCTACCCCGAGCATTCCACCTCGCGCTAGGCCTACGCCTAGCACTACCTCTAGTCCTACCCCTACCCCTGGCCCTACAGCTACACCTAAACATAGGCCCACCCCCATCCCTAACCCTAGCCACAGCTCCAACTCCTGGCCCTAGGCCTACTCCTAGGTTTACCCCGACACCCACATCTTGCCCTATGCCTACCACAGGGCTACGCGTACCGCTCCCACTAGCCCTAACTCGGGCCCTAGACCAATGCCCAGTGCTCACTCTAGTCCGAGGCCTAGCACTTGCCCGTCGCCGACCAGTACACTTTGCCCTACCGTTAGCCAGAGAACTAACCAGTGTCCTACGGAATCACCCTGGACCCACCCTTAGCCACACCCGAATCCAGCCCTACACCTGTTTCAAGTCGTAGGACTAAACGGAGGCCTCCCGTGATACCTAACCATAGCCCTCGTCCAACCCCTACCACTACCACTAATTTTAGGCCTAACATGAGCCCTAACACTAACACTGCCCGTAGGCCTCTGCCAACCACTAGCCCTTCACCTAACCAATCCCCGAGCACTCCCCCTCGCCCTATGTCTACGCCTAGCACTACCTCTAGTCCTACCCCTTCCCCTGGCCCTACAGCTACCCCTACCCATAGGCACAACACCATTCCTACCCCTAGCCACAGCTCCAACTCCTGGCCCTAGGCCTACTCCTATGTTTACCCCGACACCCACCTCTTGCCCTATGCCTACCCCAGCGCTACGCCTACCGCTCCCACTAGCCCTAGCTCGGGCCCTAGACCAACGCCCAGTGCTCACTCTAGTCCGAGGCCTAGCACTTGCCCGTCGCCGACCAGTACACCTTGCCCTACCGTTAGCCAGAGCACTAACCCGTGTCCTACGGAATCACCCTGGACCCACCCTTAGCCACACCCGAATCCAGCCCTACCACTGTTTCGAATCCTAGGACTAAACGGAGCCCTCTCTTGACACCTACCCCTAGCCCTCGGCCAACCCCTACCACTACCACTAATCCTAGGCCTAACATGAGCCCTAACACTAACACTGCCCATGAGCCTCTGCCTACCAGTAGCCCTTCAACTAATCCTACCCCGAGCACTACCCCTCGCCCTAGGCCTACGCCTAGCACTACCTCTAGTCCTACCCCTACCCCTGGCCCTACAGCTACCCCTACTCATAAGCCCACCCCCATCCCTACCCCTAGCCACAGCTCCAACTCCTGGCCGTAGCCCTACTCCTAGGTTTACACCGACACCCACCTCTTGCCCTGTGCCTACCTCAGCGCTACGCCTACCGCTCCCACTAGCCCTTGCTCGGGCCCTAGACCAACGCCCAGTGCTCACTCTAGTCCGAGGCCTAGCACTTGCCCGTTGCTGACCAGTACACCTTGCCCTACCGTTAGCCAGAGCACTAACCCGTGTACTACGGAATCACCCTGCACCCATCCTTAGCCAAACCCGCATGCAGCCCTACCACTGTTCTGAGTCCTAGGACTAAACGGAGCCCTCCCTTGACACCTACCCCTAGCCCTCGGCCAACCCCTACCACTACCACTAATCCTAGGACTAACATGAGTCCTAACACTAACACTGCCCGTGGGCCTCTGCCAACCACTAGCCCTTCACCTAACCCTACCCCGAACACTCCCTTTCGCCCTAGGCCTAAGCCTAGCACTACCTCCAGTCCTACCCCTACCCCTGGCCCTACAGCTACACCTAACCATAGGCCCACCCCCATCCCTACCCCTAACCACAGCTCCAACTCCTGGCCCTAGGCCTTCTCCTAGATTTACCCCGACACCCACTTCTTACCATATGCCTACCCCAGCGCTACGCCTACCGCTCCCACTAGCCCTAGCTCGGGCCCTAGCCTACGCCCAGTGATCACTCAAGAACGAGGCCTAGCACTTGCCCGACGCCGACCAGTACACCTTGCCCTACCGTTAGCCAGAGGACTAACCCGTGTCCTACGGATTCACCCTGGACCCACGTTTAGCCACACCCGAATGCAGCCCTACACCTGTTTCAAGTCCTAGGACTAAACGAACCCCTCCCGTGACACCTACCCCTAGCCCTCGGCAAACCCCTACCACTACCACTAATCCTAGGCCTAACATGAGCCTAACACTAACACTGCCCGTGGGCCTCTGCCAACCAATAGCCCTTCACCTAATCCTACCCCGAGCACTACCCCTCGCCCTAGGCCTACGTCTAGCACTACCTCTAGTCCTACCACTACACCTGGCCCTACAGCTACCCCTAACCATAGGCCCACCCTCATCACTACCCCTAGCCACAGCTCCAACTCCTGGCCCTAGGCCTACTCCTAGGTTTACCCCGACACCCACCTCTTGCCCTATGCCTACCCCAGCGCTACACCTACCACTCTCAGTAGCTCTACTTCGGGCCCTAGACCAACGCCCAGTGCTCACTCTAGTCCGAGGCCTAGCACTTGCCCGTTGCCGACCAGTACACCTTGCCCTACCGTTAGCCAGAGCACTAACCCGTGTCCTACGGAATCACCCTGGACCCACCCTTAGCCACACCCGAATCCAGCCCTACACCTGTTCCGAGTCCTAAGACTAAACGTAGCCCTCCCGTGACACCTACCCCTAGCCCTCGGCCAACCCCTACCACTACCACTAATCCTAGGCCTAACATGAGCCCTAACACTAACACTGCCCATGAGCCTCTGCCAACCAGTAGCCCTTCAACTAATCCTACCCTGAGCACTACCCCTCGCCCTAGGCCTACGCCTAACACTACCTCTAGTCCTACCCCTACCCCTGGCCCTACAGCTACCCCTACTCATAAGCCCACCCCCATCCCTACTCCTAGCCACAGCTCCAACTTCTGGCCGTAGCTCTAATCCTAGGTTTACACCGACACCCACCTCTTGCCCTATGCCTACCCCAGCGCTACGCCTACCGCTCCCACTAGCCCTAGCTCGGGCCCTAGACCAACGCCCAGTGCTCACTCAAGTCCGAGGCCTAGCACTTGCCCGTCGCCGACCAGTACACCTTGCCCTACCGTTAGCCAGAGGACTAACCCGTGTCCTACGGATTCACCCTGGACCCACCCTTAGCCACACCCGAATACAGCCCTACAACTGTTTCAAGTCCTAGGACTAAACGAAGCCCTCCCGTGAACCCTACCCCTAGCCCTTGGCCAACCCCTACCACTATCAATAATCCTAGGCCTAACATGAGCCCTAACACTAACACTGCCCGTGGGCCTCTGCCAACCAATAGCCCTTCACTTAATCCTACCCCGAGCACTACCCCTCTCCCTAGGCCTACGTCTAGCACTACCTCTAATCCTACCACTACCCCTGGCCCTACAGCTACCCCTAACCATAGGCCCACACCATCACTACCCCTAGCCCTAGCTCTTGCCCTACACCAACGCCCATGGCTCCCTCTAGTCCTAGGCCTAGAACTTGCCCGTCGCTGACCAGTACACCTTGCCCTTGTTAGGGTTAGGGTTAGGCTTAGGGTTAGGGTTAGGGTTGGTGTTAGGTTTAGGGTTAGGGTTAACTTTAGGGTTAGGGGTTAGTGTTAGGGTAAGTGTTAGGGTTAGGGTTAGGGTCAGGGTTAGGTTACCCCGAGCACTACCCCTCGCTCTAGGCCTACGCCTAGCACTACCTCTGGTCCTACTCCTACCCCTGGCCCTAAAGCTCCCCGTACCTATAGGCCCACCCCCATCCCTACCCCTAGCCACAGCTCACACTCCTGGTCCAAGGCCTACTCCGAGGTTTACCCCGACAACCACCCCTTGCCCTTTGCCTACCCCAGCGCTACGCCTAATGCTCCCACTAGTCCTAACTCGGGGCCTAGACCAACGCCAAGTGCTCACTTTAGTCCGAGGCCGAGCACTTGCTTGTCGCAGACCAGTACACCTTACCCTACCTTTAGCCAGAGCACTAACCCGTGTCCTATGAAATCACCCTGGACCCACCCTTATCCACACCCTAATCCAGCCCTACATCCATTCCGAGTCCTAGGACTACCCTAAGCCGTCCCGTGACACCTACCCCTAGCCCTCGGCCATCCCCTACCACTACCACTAGTCCTAGGCCTAACATGAGCCCTAAGCCTAACACTGCCCGTGGACCTCTGCCAACCACTAGCCTTTCACCTAACCCTACCACGAGCAATACCCCTCGCCCTAGGCGTACGCCTAGCACTACCTCTGGTCCTACCCCTACCCCTGGGCCTACAGCTCCCCCTACCCATAGGCTCACCCCCATCCTTACCCCTAGCCACAATTCCAACTCCTGACCCAAAGCCTACTCCGAGGTTTACCCCGACACCCACCCCTTGCCCTATGCCTACCCCAGTCCTACGCCTACCGCTCCCACTAGCCCTAGCTCG
The DNA here is from genome assembly GCF_964194185.1 of Rhinolophus hipposideros. Taxonomy (NCBI): domain Eukaryota; kingdom Metazoa; phylum Chordata; class Mammalia; order Chiroptera; family Rhinolophidae; genus Rhinolophus; species Rhinolophus hipposideros. Next base: position 856,997 of record NW_027668989.1, read on the forward strand.
GGCCCTAGACCAACGCCCAATGCTCCATCTAGTCCGAGGCCTACCACTTGCCCGACGCCGACCAGTACACCTTGCCCTACCGTTTGCCAGAGCACTAACCCGTGTCCTACGAAATCACCCTGGACCCACCCTTACCACACCCTAATCCAGCCCTACACCCGTTCCGAGTCCTAGGACTACCTGGAGCCCTCCCGTGACACCTACCCATATCCCTCAGCCAACCCCTACCACTACCACTAGTCCTAGGCCTAACATGAGCCCTAACCCTAACACTGTCCGTGGGCCTCTGCCAACCACTAGCCCTTCACCTAACCCTATCCCGAGCACTACCCCTCTCCCTAGGCCTACTCCTAGCGCTACCTCTGGTCCTACCACTACCCATGGCACTACAGCTCCCCCTACTTATAGGCCCACTTCCATCCCTACCCCTAGCCACAGCTCCCACTCCTGGCCCTAGGCCTACTCCGAGGTTTACCTCGACACCCACCCCTTGCCCTATGCCTACCCCAGAGCTACGCCTACCGCTCCCACAAGCCCTAGCTCGGGCCCTACACCAACGCCCATGGCTCCCTCTAGTCCGAGGCCTAGAACTTGCCCGTCGCTGACCAGTAAACCTTGCCCTTCTTAGGGTTAGGGTTAGGGTTAGGGTTAGGGTTAGGGTTACGGTTAGTGTTAGGGTTTAGGGTAAGGGTTAGGGTTAGGGGTTGTGTTAGGGTTAGGTTTAAGCTTAGGGTTGGTGTTAGGTTTAGGGTTAGGGTTAGGGTTATGGTTAGGGGTTAGTGTTAGGGTTGGTGTTAGGGTTAGGGTTAGGGTTAGGGTTAGGTTACCCCGAGCACTACCCCTCGCCCTAGGCCTACGCCTAGCACTACCTCTGGTCATACCCCTACCCCTGGCCCTACGGCTCCCTCTACCCATAGGCCCACTTCCATTCCTACCCCTAGCCACAGCTCCCACTCCTGATACTAGGCCTACTCCGAGGTTTACCGCGACACCCACCCCTTGCCCTTTGCCTACCCCAGCGCTACGCCTAACGTTCCCACTAGCCCTACCTCGGGCCCTAGACCAACGCCCAGTGCTCACTCTAGTCCGAGGCCGAGCACTTGCCCGTCGCCGACCAGTACACATTGCCCTACCGTTAGCCAGAGCACTAACCCGTGTCTTACGAAATCACCCTGGACCCACCCTTAGCCACACCCTAATCCAGCCCTACACCCGTTCCGAGTCCTAGGACTACCCGTAGTTCTCCCTTGACACCTACCCTTATCCCTCGGCCAACCGCTACCACTACCACTAGTCCTAGGCCTAACATGAGCCCTAACCCTAACACTGTCCGTGGGCCTCTGCCAACCAGTAGCCCTTCACCTAACCCTACCCCGAGCACGACCCCTCGCCCTAGGCCTACGCCTAGCACTACTTCTGGTCCTACCACTTCCCCTGACCCTACAGCTCCCCCTACCCATAGGCCCACCCCCATCCCTACTTCTAGCCACAGGTTTCACTCCTGGTCCTAGGCCTACTCCGAGGTTTACCCTGACACCCACCCCTTGCCCTTTGCCTACCCACGCTCTATGCCTACCGCTCCCAATAGCCATACCTCGGGCCCTAGACCAACGCCCAGTGCTCACTCTAGTCCGAAGCCTAGCACTTGCCCGTCGCCGACCAGTACACCTTGCCTACCGATAGCCAGAGCACTAACCCGTGTCCTACGAAATCACCCTGGACCCACTCTTACCACACCCTAATCCAGCCCTACACCCGTTCCGAGTCCTAGGACTACCCGGAGCCCTCCCGTGACACCTACCCCTAGCCCTCGGCCAACCCCTACCACTACCACTAGTCCTAGGCCTAACATGAGCCCTAAGACTAACACTGCCCGTGGGCCTCTGCCAAGCAATAGCCCTTCACCTAACCCTACCCAGAGCACTACCCCTCGCCCTAGGTCTACGCCTAGCACTATCTCTGGTCCTACCGCTACCACTGTCCCTACAGCCCCCCTTACCCATGGGACCACGCCCATCCCTACCCCTAACCACAGCTCCCAATCCTGGCCCTAGGCCTACTCCAAGGTTTACCTTGACACACACCCCTTGCCCTATGCCTTCCCCAGCGCTACGCCTATTGCTCCCACTAGTCCTAGCTCGGGCCCTAGACCAACGCCAAGTGCTCATCTAGTCAGACGCCTACCACTTGCTCAAGGCCGACCAGTACACCTTGCCCTACCGTTAGCCAGTGCAGTAACCCGTGTCCTACAAAATCACCCTAGACTCACCCTTACCACACCCTAATCCAGCCCTACACCCGTTCCGAGTCCTAGAACTACCCGGAGCCCTTCAGTGACACCTACCCCTAGCCCTAGGCCATCCCCTACCACTACCACTAGTCCTAGGCCTAACATGAGCCCTAACCCTAACACTGCCCGTGGGCCTCTGCCAACCACTAGCCCTTCACCTAACCCTACCCCGAGCACTACCCCTTGCCCTAGGCCTACTCCTAGCGCTACCTCTGGTCCTACCACTACCCCTGGAACTACAGCTCTCCCTACCCATAGGACCACCCCCATCCCTACCCCTAGCCAAAGCTCCCACTTCTGGCCTTGACCTACTGCGAGGTTTACCTCGACACCCACCACTTGCCCTATGCCTACCCCAGCCCTACGCCTTCCGCTCCCACTAGCCCTAGCTCGGGCCCTACACCAACGCCCATGGCTCCCTCTAGTCCGAGGCCTAGAACTTGCCAGTCGTTGACCAGTACACCTTGCCCTTCTTAGGGTTAGGGTTAGGGTTAGGGTTAGGGTTAGGGTTAGGGTTTAGGGTTAGATTAGGGTTAGGGTTGGTGTTAGGGTTAGGGTTAGGGTTAGGGTTACGGTTATGGTTAGGGTTGGTGTTAGGTTTAGGGTTAGGATTAGGGTTAAAGGTTAGGTTTAGGGTTGGTGTTAGGGTTAGGGTTAGGGTTAGGTTTAGGGTTAGGGTTGGTGTTAGGTTTAGGGTTAGGATTAGGGTTAAAGGTTAAGTTTAGGGTTGGTGTTAGGGTTAGGGTTAGGGTTAGGGTTAGGGTTAGGGTTTAGGGTTAGAGTTAGGGTTAGGTTTGGTGTTAGGGTTAGGGTTAGGGTTAGGGTTGGTGTTAGGTTTAGAACTAGGGTTAGGGTTAGGGTTAGGGGTTAGGGTTAGAATTGGTGTTAGGGTTAGGGTTAGGGTTTAGGGTTAGGGTTAGGGTTAGGGTGGTGTTAGGGTTAGGGTTAGGGTTAGGGTTGGTGTTAGGTTTAGGGTTGGGTTAACTTTTGGGTTAGGGGTTAGGGTTAGGGTTAGTGTTAGGGTTAGGGTTATGGTTATGGTTAGGGTTAGGGTTAGGGTTAGGTTACCCCGAGCACTACCCCTCGCCCTAGGCCTACGCCTAGCACTACCTCTGGTCCTAACCCTACACCTGGCCCTACAGCTCCCCCTACCCATAGGCCCACCCCCATCCCTACCCCTAGCAACAACTTTAACTCCTGGCCCAAAGCCTACTCCGAGGTTTACCCCGACACCCACCCCTACACTATGCCTACCCCAGTGCTACACCTACCTCTCCCACTAGCCCTAGCTCATGCCCTAGACGAACGCCCAGTGCTCCCTCTAGTCCGAGGCCTACCACTTGCCCGACGCCAACCAGTACACCTTGCCCTTGTTAGGGTTAGGGTTAGGGTTAGAATTAAAGTTAGGGTTAGGGTTTAGGGTTACGGTTAGTGTTAGGGTTGCTGTTAGGGTTAGGGTTAGGGTTAGGGTTAGGGTTAGGGTTGGTGTTAGGTTTAGGGTTAGGATTAGGGTTAAAGGTTAGGTTTAGGGTTGGTGTTAGGGTTAGGGTTAGGGTTAGGGTTAGGGTTAGGTTACCCCGAGCACTACCCCTCGCCCTAGGCCTAGTCTTAGCACTACGTCTGGTCCTACCACTACCCATGGCACTACAGCTCCCCCTACACATAGGCCCACCCCCATCCCTAACCCCAGCCACAACTCCAACTTTTGGCCCAAAGCCTACTCCGAGGTTTACCCCGACACCCACCCCTTGCCCTATGCCTACCCCAGTGCTACGCCTACCGCTCCCACTAGCCCTAGCTCGGACCCTAGACCAACGCCCAGTGCTCCCACTAGTCCGAGGCCTACCCCTTGCCCGACGCCGACCAGTACACCTTGCCCTACCGTTAGCCAGAGCACTAACCCGTGTCCAACGAAATCACCCTGGAACCACCCTTACCACACCCTAAATCAGCCCTACACCCGTTCCGAGTCCTAGGACTACCCGGTGCCCTCCCGTGACACCTACAACTATCCCTAAGCCAACCCCTACCACTACCACTAGTCCTAAGCCTAACATGAGCCCTAACCCTAACACTGTCCGTGGGCCTCTGCCAACCACTAGCCCTTCACCTAACCCTACCCCGAGCACTACACCTCGCCCTAGGCCTACTCCTAGCGCTACCTCTGGTCCTACCACTACCCCTGGCACTACAGCTCCCCCTACCCATAGGACCACCCCCATCCCTACGCCTAGCCACAGCTCCCACTTCTGGCCTTGGCCTACTCCGAGGTTTACCTCGACACCCACCTCTAGCCCTATGCCTACCCCAGCGCTACGCCTTCCGCTCCCACTAGCCCTAGATCGGGCCCTACACCAACGCCCATGGCTCCCTCTAGTCCGAGGCCTAGAACTTGCCCGTCGCTGACCAGTACACCTTGCCCTTCTTAGGGTTAGGGTTAGGGTTAGGGTTAGGGTTAGGGTTTAGGGTTAGAGTTAGGGTTAGGGTTGGTGTTAGGTTTAGGGTTAGGGTTAGGGTTGTTGTTAGGTTTAGGGCTAGGGTTAGGGTTAGGGTTAGGGGTTAGGGTTAGGGTTGGTGTTAGGGTTAGGGTTAGGGTTAGGGTTAGGTTACACCGAGCACTACCCCTTGCCCTAGGCCTACGCCTAGAACTACCTCTGGTCCTACCCTTACCCCTGGACCTACAGCTCCACCTACCCATAGGCCCACCCCCATCCCTACACCTAGCCACAGCTCCCACTCCTGGTCCTAGGCCTACTCCGAGGTTTACCTCGACACCCACCCCTAACCCTATGCCTACCCCAGCGCTACGCCTACCGCTCCCACTAGCCCTAGCTCGGGCCCTACACCAACGCCCATGGCTCCCTCTAGTCCGAGGCCTAGAACTTGCCCGTCGCTGACCAGTACACCTTGCCCTTGTTAGGGTTAGGGTTAGGGTTAGGGTTAGGGTTAGGGTTTAGGGTTAGGGTTAGGGTTAGGGTGGTGTTAGGGTTAGGGTTAGCGTTACGGTTAGGGTTGGTGTTAGGTTTAGGGTTAGGGTTAACTTTAGGGTTAGGGGTTAGGTTTAGGGTTAGTGTTAGGGTTAGGGTTATGGTTAGGGTTAGGGTTAGGGTTAGGGTTAGGGTTAGGTCACCCCGAGCACTACCCCTCGCCCTAGGCGTACGCCTGGCACTACATCTGGTCCTACCCCAACCCCTGGCCCTACAGCTCCCCCTAACCATAGGCCCAACCCCATCCCTACCCCTAGACCCAGCTCCCACTCCTGGTCGTAGGCCTACTCCGAGGTTTACCGCGACACCCACCCCTTGCCCTTTGCCTACCACAGCGCTACGCCTACCGCTCCCACTAGCCCTACCTCGGGCCCTAGACCAACGCCCAGTGCTCACTCTAGTTCGAAGCCTAGCACTTGCCCGTCATCGACCAATACACCCTGCCCTACCGAAAGCCAGATCACTAACCCTTGTCCTACGAAATCACCCTGGACCCACCATTAGCCACACCCTAATCATGCCCCACATCCGTTCGGAGTCCTAGGACTACCCGGAGTCCTCCCGTGACACCTACCCCTAGCCCTCGTCTATCCCCTACCACTACCACTAGTCCTAGGCCTAACATGAGCCCTAACCCTAACACTGTCCGTGGGCCTCTGCCAACCACTAGCCCTTCACCTAAACCTACCCCGAGCACTACCCCTCGCCCTAGGCTTATGCCTAGCACTACCTCTGGTCCTAGCCCTACACCTGGCCCTACAGCACCCCCTACTAATAGGCCCACCCCCATCCCTACCCCTAGCCAAAACTCCAACCTCTGGCCAAAGCCTAATCCGAGGTTTACCCCGACACCCACCCCTTTCCCTATGCCTACCCCAGCGCTACGCCTATCGCTCCCACTAGCCCTAGCTCGGGACCTAGACCAAAGCCCAGTGCTCATCTAGTCCGAGGCCTAGCACTTGCCCGTCGCCGACCAGTACACCTTGCCCTACCGTTAGCCAGAGCAGTAACTCGTGTCCTACGAAATCACCCTGGACCCACCCTTACCACACGCTAATCCAGCCCTACACCTGTTCTGAGTCCTATGACTACCCGGAGCCCTCCCGTGACACCTACCCCTAGCCCTCGGCGCACCCCTACCACTACCACTAGTCCTAGGCTTAACATGAGCCCTAACCCTAACACTGCCCGTGGGCCTCTGCCAACCACTAGCCCTTCAACTAACCCTACCCCAAGCACTGACCCTCGCCCTAGGACTACGCCTAGCACTACCTCTGGTCCTACCCCTACCCCTGGCCCTACAGCTCCTCCTACCCAGGGCCCACCCCCATCCCTACCCCTAGCCAAAACTCCAACTCCTGGCCCAAAGCCTACTCCGAAGTTTACCCCGACACCCACCCCTTGCCCTATGCCTATCCCAGCGCTACGCTACCGCTCCCACTAGCCCTAGCTCGGGCCCTAGACCAACGCCCAGTGCTCTCTCTAGTCAGAGGCCTACCACTTGCCGGAGGCCGACCAGTACACCTTGCCCTACCGTTAGCCAGAGCAGTAACCCGTGTCCTACGAAATCACCCTGGACCCACCCTTACCACACCCTAATACAGCCCTACATCTGTTCCGAGTCCTAGGACTACCCGGAGCCATTTCGTGACACCTACCCCTAGCCCTCGGCCAACCCCTACCACTACCACTAGTCCTAGGCTTAACATGAGCCCTAACCCTAACACTGCCCGTGGGCCTCTGCCAAACACTAGTCCTTCAACTAACCCTACCTCGAGCACTACCCCTCGCCCTAGGCCTACGCCTAGCACTACCTCTGGTCCTACCACTACCCCTGGCCCAACAGCTCCCCCTACCCATAGGTTCACCCCCACCCCTACCCCTAGCCACAGCTCCCACTCCTGGCCCTAGGCCTACTCCGAGGTTTACCTCGACACCCACCCCTTGCTCTATACCTACCCCAGCGCTACGCCTAACGCTCCCACTAGCCCTAGCTCGGGCCCTAGACCAACGCCCATGGCTCCCTCTAGTCCGAGGCCTAGAACTTGCCCGTCGCTGACTAGTACACATTGCCCTTGTTAGGGTTAGGGTAAGGGTTAGGGTTAGTTTTTAGGGTTAGGGTTAGGGTTAGTGTTAGGGTTGGTGTTAGGTTTAGGGTTAGGATTAGGGTTAGGGTTGGTGTTAGGGTTAGGGTTGGTGTTAGGGTTAGGGTTAGGATTAGGGTTAGGGATGGTGTTAGGTTTAGGGTTAGGGTTAGGGTTAGGGTTAGGGTTGGTGTTAGGGTTAGGGTTAGGGTTAGGGTTAGGGTTAGGGTTGGTGTTAGGTTTAGGGTTAGGGTTAGGGTTAGGGTTAGGGTTAGGTTTAGGGTTTAGGGTTAGGGTTAGGGTTAGGGTTGGTGTTAGGTTTAGGGTTTGGGTTAGGGTTAGGGTTGGTGTTAGGTTTAGGGTTAGGGTTAGGGTTAGGGTTAGGGTTGGTGTTAGGGTTAGGGTTAGTGTTAGGATTAGGGTTAGGTTTACGGTTAGGTTACCCCGAGCACTACCCCTCGCCCTAGGCCTACGCCTAGCACTACCTCTGGTCCTACACCTACTCCTGGCCCTACAGCTCCCCCTACCCATAGGCCCACCGCCATCCCTATCCCTAGCCACAGCTCCCACTCCTGGTCCTAGGCCTACTCCGTGGTTTACCCCGACACCCACCCCTTGCCCTTTGCCTACCCCAGCGCTATGCCTACCGCTCCCACTAGCCCTACCTCGGGCCCTAGACCAACGCCCAATGCTCACTCTAGTCCGAAGCCTAGCACTTGCCCGTCACCGACCAATACACACTGCCCTACCGAAAGCCAGATCACTAACCCTTGTACTCCGAAATCACCCTGGACCCACCATTAGCCACACCCTAATCATGCCCCACATCCGTTCAAAGTCCTAGGACTACACGGAGTCCTCCCGTGACACCTACCGCTAGCCCTCGGCTATCCCCTACCACTACCACTAGTCCTAGGCCTAACATGTGCCCTAACCCTAACACTGTCCGTGGGACTCTGCCAACCACTAGCCCTTCACCTAACCCTACCCCGGGCACTACCCCTCGCCCTAGGCTTACGCCTAGCACTACCTCTGGTCCTACCCCTACCCCTGGCCCTACAGCTCCCCCTACTAATAGGCCCACCCCTATCCCTACCCCTGGCCACAACTCCAACCTCTGGCCCAAAGCCTATTCCGAGGTTTACCCCGACACCCACCCCTTGCCCTATGCCTACCCCAGCGCTACGCCTATCGCTCCCACTAGCCCTAGCTCGGGCCCTAGACCAAAGCCCAGTGCTCATCTAGTCCGAGGCCTAGCACTTGCCCGTCGCCGACCAGTACACCTTGCCCTACCGTTAGCCAGAGCAGTAACCCGTGTCCTACGAAATCACCCTGGACCCACCCTTACCACACCCTAATACAGCCCTACACCTGTTCTGAGTCCTAGGACTACCCGGAGCCCTCCCGTGACACCTACCCCTAGCCCTCGGCGCACCCCTACCACTACCACTAGTCCTAGGCTTAACATGAGCCCTAACCCTAACACTGCCCGTGGGCCTCTGCCAACCACTAGCCCTTCAACTAACCCTACCCCAAGCACTGCCCCTCGCCCTAGGACTACGCCTAGCACTACCTCTGGTCCTACCCCTACCCCTGGCCCTACAGCTCCTCCTACCCAGGGCCCACCCCCATCCCTACCCCTAGCCAAAACTCCAACTCCTGGCCCAAAGCCTACTCCGAAGTTTACCCCGACACCCACCCCTTGCCCTATGCCTATCCCAGCGCTACGCTACCGCTCCCACTAGCCCTAGCTCGGGCCCTAGACCAACGCCCAGTGCTATCTCTAGTCAGAGGCCTACCACTTGCCGGAGGCCGACCAGTACACCTTGCCCTACCGTTAGCCAGAGCAGTAACCCGTGTCCTACGAAATCACCCTGGACCCACCCTTACCACACCCTAATACAGCCCTATATCTGTTCCGAGTCCTAGGACTACCCGGAGCCATTTCGTGACACCTACCCCTAGCCCTCGGCCAACCCCTACCACTACCACTAGTCCTAGGCTTAACATGAGCCCTAACCCTAACACTGCCCGTGGGCCTCTGCCAAACACTAGTCCTTCAACTAACCCTACCTCGAGCACTACCCCTCGCCCTAGGCCTACGCCTAGCACTACCTCTGGTCCTACCACTACCCCTGGCCCAACAGCTCCCCCTACCCATAGGTTCACCCCCACCCCTACCCCTAGCCACAGCTCCCACTCCTGGCCCTAGGCCTACTCCGAGGTTTACCTCGACACCCACCCCTTGCCCTATACCTACCCCAGCGCTACGCCTAACGCTCCCACTAGCCCTAGCTCGGGCCCTAGACCAACGCCCATGGCTCCCTCTAGTCCGAGGCCTAGAACTTGCCCGTCGCTGACTAGTACACATTGCCCTTGTTAGGGTTAGGGTAAGGGTTAGGGTTAGTTTTTAGGGTTAGGGTTAGGGTTAGGGTTAGGGTTGGTGTTAGGTTTAGGGTTAGGATTAGGGTTAGGGTTGGTGTTAGGGTTAGGGTTGGTGTTAGGGTTAGGGTTAGGATTAGGGTTAGGGTTGGTGTTAGGTTTAGGGTTAGGGTTAGGGTTAGGGTTAGGGTTAGGGTTGGTGTTAGGGTTAGGGTTAGGGTTAGGGTTAGGGTTAGGGTTAGGGTTGGTGTTAGGTTTAGGGTTAGGGTTAGGGTTAGGGTTAGGGTTAGGTTTAGGGTTTAGGGTTAGGGTTAGGGTTAGGGTTGGTGTTAGGTTTAGGGTTTGGGTTAGGGTTAGGGTTGGTGTTAGGTTTAGGGTTAGGGTTAGGGTTAGGGTTAGGGTTGGTGTTAGGGTTAGGGTTAGTGTTAGGATTAGGGTTAGGTTTACGGTTAGGTTACCCCGAGCACTACCCCTCGCCCTAGGCCTACGCGTAGCACTACCTCTGGTCCTACACCTACCCCTGGCCCTACAGCTCCCCCTACCCATAGGCCCACCGCCATCCCTATCCCTAGCCACAGCTCCCACTCCTGGTCCTAGGCCTACTCCGTGGTTTACCCCGACACCCACCCCTTGCCCTTTGCCTACCCCAGCGCTATGCCTACTGCTCCCACTAGCCCTACCTCGGGCCCTAGACCAACGCCCAATGCTCACTCTAGTTTGAAGCCTAGCACTTGCCCGTCACCGACCAATACACACTGCCCTACCGAAAGCCAGATCACTAACCCTTGTACTCCGAAATCACCCTGGACCCACCATTAGCCACACCCTAATCATGCCCCACATCCGTTCAAAGTCCTAGGACTACACGGAGTCCTCCCGTGACACCTACCGCTAGCCCTCGGCTATCCCCTACCACTACCACTAGTCCTAGGCCTAACATGTGCCCTAATCCTAACACTGTCCGTGGGACTCTGCCAACCACTAGCCCTTCACCTAACCCTACCCCGGGCACTACCCCTCGCCCTAGGCTTACGCCTAGCACTACCTCTGGTCCTACCCCTACCCCTGGCCCTACAGCTCCCCCTACTAATAGGCCCACCCCTATCCCTACCCCTGGCCACAACTCCAACCTCTGGCCCAAAGCCTATTCCGAGGTTTACCCCGACACCCACCCCTTGCCCTATGCCTACCCCAGCGCTACGCCTATCGCTCCCACTAGCCCTAGCTCGGGCCCTAGACCAAAGCCCAGTGCTCATCTAGTCCGAGGCCTAGCACTTGCCCGTCGCCGACCAGTACACCTTGCCCTACCGTTAGCCAGAGCAGTAACCCGTGTCCTACGAAATCACCCTGGACCCACCCTTACCACACCTTAATACAGCCCTACACCTGTTCTGAGTCCTAGGACTACTCGGAGCCCTCCCGTGACACCTACCCCTAGCCCTCGGCCCACCCCTACCACTACCACTAGTCCTAGGCTTATCATGAGCCCTAACCCTAACACTGCCCGTGGGCCTCTGCCAAACACTAGTCCTTCAACTAACCCTACCTCGAGCACTACGCCTCGCCCTAGGCCTACGCCTAGCACTACCTCTGGTCCTACCCCTACCCCTGGCCCTACAGCTCCCCCTACCCATAGGACCAACCCCACCCCTACCCCTAGCCACAGCTCCCACTCCTGGCCCTAGGCCTACTCCGAGACTTACCTCGACACCCACCCCTTGCCCTATAACTACCCCAGCGCTACGCCTAACGCTCCCACTAGCCCTAACTCGGGCCCTAGACCAACGCCCATGGCTCTCTCTAGTCCGAGGCCTAAAATGCCCGTCGCTGACTAGTACACATTGCCCTTGTTAGGCTTAGGGTAAGGGTTAGTGTTAGGGTTTAGGGTTAGGGTTAGGGTTAGGGTTGGTGTTAGGTTTAGGGTTCGGATTAGGTTAGGATTGGTGTTAGGGTTAGGGTTGGTATTAGGGTTAGGGTTAGGATTAGGGTTATGGTTGGTGTTAGGGGTAGGGTTAGGGTTAGGGTTAGGGTTAGGATTAGGTCACCCCGAGCACTACCCCTCGCCCTAGGCGTACGCCTGGCACTACCTCTGGTCCTACCCCTACCCCTGGCCCTACAGCTCCCCCTAACCATAGGCCCAACCCCATCCCTACCCCTAGACACAGCTCCCACTCCTGGTCGTAGGCCTACTCCGAGGTTTACCGCGACACCCACCTCTTGCCCTTTGCCTACCACAGCGCTACGCCTACCGCTCCCACTAGCCCTACCTCGGGCCCTAGACCAACGCCCAGTGCTCACTCTAGTCCGAAGCCTAGCACTTGCCCGTCACCGACCAATACACCCTGCCCTACCGAAAGCCAGATCACTAACCCTTGTCCTACGAAATCACCCTGGACCCACCATTAGCCACACCCTAATCATGCCCCACATCCGTTCGGAGTCCTAGGACTACCCGGAGTCCTCCCGTGACACCTACCCCTAGCCCTCGTCTATCCCCTACCACTACCACTAGTCCTAGGCCTAACATGAGCCCTAACCCTAACACTGTCCGTGGGCCTCTGCCAACCACTACCCCTTCACCTAAACCTACCCCGAGCACTACCCCTCGCCCTAGGCTTATGCCTAGCACTACCTCTGGTCCTACCCCTACCCCTGGCCCTACAGCACCCCCTACTAATAGGCCCACCCCCATCCCTACCCCTAGCCAAAACTCCAACCTCTGGCCAAAGCCTACTCCGAGGTTTACCCCGACACCCACCCCTTTCCCTATGCCTACCCCAGCGCTACGCCTATCGCTCCCACTAGCCCTAGCTCGGGCCCTAGACCAAAGCCCAGTGCTCATCTAGTCCGAGGCCTAGCACTTGCCCGTCGCCGACCAGTACACCTTGCCCTACCGTTAGCCAGAGCAGTAACCCGTGTCCTACGAAATCACCCTGGACCCACCCTTACCACACGCTAATCCAGCCCTACAACTGTTCTGAGTCCTAGGACTACCCGGAGCCCTCCCGTGACACCTACCCCTAGCCCTCGGCCCACCCCTACCACTACCACTAGTCCTAGGCTTAACATGAGCCCTAACCCTAACACTGCCCGTGGGCCTCTGCCAACCACTAGCCCTTCAACTAACCCTACCCCAAGCACTGCCCCTCGCCCTAGGACTACGCCTAGCACTACCTCTGGTCCTACCCCTACCCCTGGCCCTACAGCTCCTCCTACCCAGGGCCCACCCCCATCCCTACCCCTAGCCAAAACTCCAACTCCTGGCCCAAAGCCTACTCCGAAGTTTACCCCGACACCCACCCCTTGCCCTATGCCTATCCCAGCGCTACGCTACCGCTCCCACTAGCCCTAGCTCGGGCCCTAGACCAACGCCCAGTGCTCTCTCTAGTCAGAGGCCTACCACTTGCCGGAGGCCGACCAGTACACCTTGCCCTACCGTTAGCCAGAGCAGTAACCCGTGTCCTACGAAATCACCCTGGACCCACCCTTACCACACCCTAATACAGCCCTACATCTGTTCCGAGTCCTAGGACTACCCGGAGCCATTTCGTGACACCTACACCTAGCCCTCGGCCAACCCCTACCACTACCACTAGTCCTAGGCTTAACATGAGCCCTAACCCTAACACTGCCCGTGGGCCTCTGCCAAACACTAGTCCATCAACTAACCCTACCTCGAGCACTACCCCTCGCCCTAGGCCTACGCCTAGCACTACCTCTGGTCCTACCACTACCCCTGGCCCAACAGCTCCCCCTACCCATAGGTTCACCCCCACCCCTACCCCTAGCCACAGCTCCCACTCCTGGCCCTAGGCCTACTCCGAGGTTTACCTCGACACCCACCCCTTGCCCTATGCCTACCCCAGCGCTACGCCTAACGCTCCCACTAGCCCTAGCTCGGGCCCTAGACCAACGCCCATGGCTCCCTCTAGTCCGAGGCCTAGAACTTGCCCGTCGCTGACTAGTACACATTACCCTTGTTAGGGTTAGGGTAAGGGTTAGGGTTAGTGTTTAGGGTTAGGGTTAGGGTTAGGGTTAGGATTGGTGTTAGGTTTAGGGTTAGGATTAGGGTTAGGGTTGGTGTTAGGGTTAGGGTTGGTGTTAGGGTTAGGGTTAGGGTTAGGATTAGGGTTAGGGTTGGTGTTAGGTTTAGGGTTAGGGTTAGGGTTAGGGTTAGGGTTGGTGTTAGGGTTAGGGTTAGGGTTAGGGTTAGGGTTAGGGTTAGGGTTGGTGTTAGGTTTAGGGTTAGGGTTAGGGTTAGGGTTAGGGTTAGGTTTAGGGTTTAGGGTTAGTGTTAGGGTTAGGGTTGGTGTTAGGTTTAGGGTTTGGGTTAGGGTTAGGGTTGGTGTTAGGTTTAGGGTTAGGGTTAGGGTTAGGGTTAGGGTTGGTTTTAGGGTTAGGGTTAGTGTTAGGATTAGGGTTAGGTTTACGGTTAGGTTACCCCGAGCACTACCCCTCGCCCTAGGCCTACGCCTAGCACTACCTCTGGTCCTACACCTACCCCTGGCCCTACCGCTCCCCCTACCCATAGGCCCACCGCCATCCCTATCCCTAGCCACAGCTCCCACTCCTGGTCCTAGGCCTACTTTGTGGTTTACCCCGACACCCACCCCTTGCCCTTTGCCTACCCCAGCGCTACGTCTACCGCTCCCACTAGCCCTACCTCGGGCCCTAGACCAACGCCCAGTGCTCACTCTAATCCGAAGCCTAACACTTGCCCGTCACCCACCAATATACCCTGCCCTACCGAAAGCCAGATCACTAACCCTTGTCCTACGAAATCACCCTGGACCCACCATTAGGCACACCCTAATCATGCCCGACATCCGTTCGGAGTCCTAGGACTACCCGGAGCCTTCCCGTGACACCTAACCTAGCCCTGGGCTATCCCCTACCACTACCACTAGTCCTAGGCCTAACATGAGCCCTAACCCTAACACTGTCCGAGGGCCTCTGCCAACCACTAGCCCTTCACCTAACCCTACCCCGAGCACTACCCCTCGCCCTAGGCTTACGCCTAGCACTACCTCTGGTCCTACCCCTACCCCTGGCCCTACAGCTCTCCCTACTAATAGGCCCACCCCCATCCCTACCCCTAGCCACAACTCCAACCTCTGGCCCAAAGCCTACTCCGAGGTTTACCCCGACACCCACCCCTTGCCCTATGCCTACCCCAGCGCTACGCCTATCTCTCCCACTAGCCCTAGCTCGGGCCCGAGACCAAAGCCCAGTGCTCATCTAGTCCGAGGCCTAGCACTTGCCCGTCGCCGACCAGTACACCTTGCCCTACCGTTAGCCAGAGCAGTAACCCGTGTCCTATGAAATCACCCTGGACCCACACTTACCACACCCTAATCCAGCCCTACACCTTTTCTGAGTCCTAGGACTACCCGGAGCCCTCCCATGACACCTACCCCTAGCCCTCGGCCAACCCCTACCACTACCACTAGTCCTAGGCTTAACATGAGCCCTAACCCTAACACTGCCCGTGGGCCTCTGGCAAGCACTAGCCCTTCAACTAACCCTACCCTTAGCACTATCCCTCGCCCTAGGCCTACGCCTAGCACTACCTCTGGTCCTACCACTACCCCTGGCCCTACAGCTCCCCACCCATAGGCCCACCCCCACCCCTACCCCTAGCCACAGCTCCCACTCGTGGCCCTAGGCCTACTTCGAGGTTTACATCGACACCCACCCCTTGCCCTATGCCTACCCCAGCGCAACGCCTACCTTTCTCACTAGCCCTAGCTCGGGCCCTAGACCAACGCCCAAGGCTCCCTCTAGTCCGAGGCCTAGAACTTGCCCGTCGCTGACCAGTACACCTTGCCCTTGTTAGGATTAGGGTTAGGGTTAGTGTTAGGTTTAGGGTTAGGGTTAGGATTAGGGTTTAGGGTTAGGGTTAGGGTTAGGGTTGGTGTTAGGGTTAGGGTTAGGGTTAGGGTTAGGGTTGGTGTTAGGTTTAGGGTTAGGGTTAGGGTTAGGGTTAGGGTTAGGGTTAGGGTTGGTGTTAGGGTTAGGGTTAGGGTTAGGGTTAGGATTAGGATTAGGGTTAGGGTTCGTGTTAGGGTTAGGGTTAGGGTTAGGGTTAGGGTTAGGGTTAGGGTTAGGGTTGGTGTCAGGGTTATGGTTAGGGTTAGGGTTAGGGTTGGTGTTAGGGTTGGTGTTAGGGTTAGGGTTAGGGTTAGGGTTAGGGTTGGTGTTAGGCATAGGGTTAGGTTTAGGGTTAGGGTTAGGGTTAGGGTTGGTGTTAGGGTTAGGGTTAGGGTTAGGGTTAGGTTTGGTGTTAGGGTTAGGGTTAGGTTTAGGATTAGGGTTAGGGTTGGTGTTAGGGTTAGGGTTAGGGTTGGTGTTAGGGTTAGGGTTAGGGTTAGGGTTAGGGTTAGGGTTGGTGTTAGGGTTAGGGTTAGGGTTAGGGTTAGGGTTGGTGTTAGGTATAGGGTTAGGGTTAGTGTTAGGGTTAGGGTTAGGGTTGGTGTTAGGGTTAGGGTTAGGGTTAGGGTTAGTGTTAGTTTTAGGGTTAGGGTTAGGGTTAGGTTACCTCGAGCACTACCCCTCGCCATATCCTACGCCTAGCACTACCTCTGGTCCTACCCCTACCCCTGTCCCTACAGCTCCCCCTACCCATAGGCCCACCCCAATCCCTACCCCTAGCCACAGCTCCCAGTCCTGGTCCTAGGCCTACTCCGAGGTTTACCCCGACACCCACCGCTTGCCCTTTGCCTACCCCAGCGCTACGCCTACCTCTCCCACTAGCCCTACCTCGAGCCCTAGACCAACGCCCAGTGCTCACTCTAGTCCGAAGCCTACCACTTGCCCGACGCCAACCGGTACACCTTGCCCTACCGATAGCCAGAGCACTAACCCGTGTCCTACGAAATCAACCTGGACCCACCATTAGCCACACCCTAATCCAGCCCTACGTCCGTCCGGAGTCCTAGGACTACCCGGAGCCCTCCCGTGACAGTTACCCCTAGCCCTCGCCCATCCCCTACCACTACCACTAGTCCTAGGCCTAACATGAGCCCTAAACCTAACACTGCCCGTGGGCCTCTGCCAAACACTAGCCCTTCACCTAACCCTACCCCGAGCACTACCCCTCGCCCTAGGCTTACGCCTAGCACTACCTCTGGTCCTACCCCTACCCCTGGCCCTACAGCTCCCCCTACTTATAGGCCCACCCCCATCCCTACCCCTAGCCACAACTCCAACCTCTGGCCCAAAGCCTACTCCGAGGTTTACCCTGACACCCACCCCTTGCCCTATGCCTACCCCAGTGCTACACCTACCGCTCCCACTAGCCCTATCTCGGGCCCTAGACCAACGCCCAGTGCTCCCTCTAGTCCGAGGCCTACCACCTGCCCGACGCCGACCAGTATACTTTGCCCTACCGTTAGCCAAAGCACTAACCCGTGTCCTACGAAATCACCCTGGACCCACCCTTACCACACCCTAATCCAGCCCTACACCCGTTTTGAGTCCTAGGACTACCCGCAGCCCTCCCGTGACACCTAACCCTAGCCCTCGGCCAACCCCTACCACTACCACTAGTCCTAGGCCTAACATGAGCCCTAAGACTAACACTGCCCGTGGGCATCAGCCAACCACAAGCCCTTCACCTAACCCTACACAGAGCACTACCCCTCGCCCTAGGCTAACGCCTAGCACTACCTCTGGTCCTACCGCTTCCCCTGGCCCTACAGCTCCCCCTACTTATAGGCCCACACCCATCCCTACCCCTAGCCACAGCTCCAACTCCTGGCACTAGGCCTACTCAGAGGTTTACCCCGACACACACCCCTTGCCCTATGCCTACCCCAGCGCTATGCCTACCGCTCCCACTAGCCCAGGCTCGGGCCCTAGACCAACGCCCACGGCTCCCTCTAGTCCGAGGCCTAGACTTGCTCGTCGCTGACCAGTACACCTTGCCCTTGTTAGGGTTAGGGTTAGGGTTAGGGTTGGTGTTAGGTTTAGGGTTAGGATTAGGGTTAGGGTTAGGGTTAGGGTTGGTGTTAGGGTTAGGGTTAGGGTTAGGGTTAGGGTTAGGGTTAGGGTTAGGGTTAGGGTTGGTGTTAGGTTTAGGGTTAGGGTTAGGGTTAGGTTTAGGGTTTAGGGTTAGGGTTAGGGTTAGGGTTGGTGTTAGGGTTAGGGTTTGGGTTAGGGTTAAGGTTGGTGTTAGGTTTAGAATTAGGGTTAGTGTTAGGTTTAGGGTTGGTGTTAGAGTTATGGTTAGTGTTAGGAATAGGGTTAGGTTTACGGTTAGGTTACCCTGAGCACTACCCCTCGCCCTAGGCCTACGCCTAGCACTACCTCTGGTCCTACCCCTACACCTGGCCCTACAGCTCTCCCTACCCATAGGCCCATTGCCATACCTATCCCTAGTCACAGCTCCCACTCCTGGTCCTAGGCTTACTCCGTGGTTTACCCCGACACCCACCCCTTGCCCTTTGCCTACCCCAGCGCTATGTTTACCGCACCCACTAGCCCTACCTCAGGCCCTAGACCAACGCCCAGTGCTTACTCTAGTCCGAAGCCTAGCACTTGCCCGTCGCCGACCAGTACACCTTGCCTACCGATAGCCAGAACACTAACCCGTGTCCTACGAAATCACCCTGGACGCACCATTAGCCACACCCTAATCATGACCCACATCCGTTCAGAGTCCTAGGACTACCCGGAGCCCTCCCGTGACACCTACCCCTAGCCCTCGGCAATCCTTTACTACTACCACTAGTCCTAGGCCTTACATGAGCCCTAACCGTAACACTGCCCGTGGGCCTCTGCCAACCACTAGCCCTTCACCTAACCCTACCCCGAGCACTACCTTTCGCCCTAGGCCTACGCCTAGCACTACCTCTGGTCCTGCCCCTAACCCTGGCCCTACAGCTCCCCCTACCCATAGGCCCACCCCCATCCCTACCCCTAGCCACAGCTCCCACTCCTGGTCCTAGGCCTACTCCGAGGTTTACCTTGACACCCACCCCTTGCCCTATGCCTACCCCAGCGCAACGCCTACCTTTCTCACTAGCCCTAGCTCGGGCCCTAGACCAACGCCCAAGGCTCCCTCTAGTCCGAGGCCTAGAACTTGCCCGTCGCTGACCAGTACACCTTGCCCTTGTTAGGATTAGGGTTAGGGTTAGTGTTAGGTTTAGGGTTAGGGTTAGGATTAGGGTTTAGGGTTAGGGTTAGGGTTAGGGTTGGTGTTAGGGTTAGGGTTAGGGTTAGGGTTAGGGTTGGTGTTAGGTTTAGGGTTAGGGTTAGGGTTAGGGTTAGGGTTAGGGTTAGGGTTGGTGTTAGGGTTAGGGTTAGGGTTAGGGTTAGGATTAGGATTAGGGTTAGGGTTCGTGTTAGGGTTAGGGTTAGGGTTAGGGTTAGGGTTAGGGTTAGGGTTAGGGTTGGTGTCAGGGTTATGGTTAGGGTTAGGGTTAGGGTTGGTGTTAGGGTTGGTGTTAGGGTTAGGGTTAGGGTTAGGGTTAGGGTTGGTGTTAGGCATAGGGTTAGGTTTAGGGTTAGGGTTAGGGTTAGGGTTGGTGTTAGGGTTAGGGTTAGGGTTAGGGTTAGGTTTGGTGTTAGGGTTAGGGTTAGGTTTAGGATTAGGGTTAGGGTTGGTGTTAGGGTTAGGGTTAGGGTTGGTGTTAGGGTTAGGGTTAGGGTTAGGGTTAGGGTTAGGGTTGGTGTTAGGGTTAGGGTTAGGGTTAGGGTTAGGGTTGGTGTTAGGTATAGGGTTAGGGTTAGTGTTAGGGTTAGGGTTAGGGTTGGTGTTAGGGTTAGGGTTAGGGTTAGGGTTAGTGTTAGTTTTAGGGTTAGGGTTAGGGTTAGGTTACCTCGAGCACTACCCCTCGCCATATCCTACGCCTAGCACTACCTCTGGTCCTACCCCTACCCCTGTCCCTACAGCTCCCCCTACCCATAGGCCCACCCCAATCCCTACCCCTAGCCACAGCTCCCAGTCCTGGTCCTAGGCCTACTCCGAGGTTTACCCCGACACCCACCGCTTGCCCTTTGCCTACCCCAGCGCTACGCCTACCTCTCCCACTAGCCCTACCTCGAGCCCTAGACCAACGCCCAGTGCTCACTCTAGTCCGAAGCCTACCACTTGCCCGACGCCAACCGGTACACCTTGCCCTACCGATAGCCAGAGCACTAACCCGTGTCCTACGAAATCAACCTGGACCCACCATTAGCCACACCCTAATCCAGCCCTACGTCCGTCCGGAGTCCTAGGACTACCCGGAGCCCTCCCGTGACAGTTACCCCTAGCCCTCGCCCATCCCCTACCACTACCACTAGTCCTAGGCCTAACATGAGCCCTAAACCTAACACTGCCCGTGGGCCTCTGCCAAACACTAGCCCTTCACCTAACCCTACCCCGAGCACTACCCCTCGCCCTAGGCTTACGCCTAGCACTACCTCTGGTCCTACCCCTACCCCTGGCCCTACAGCTCCCCCTACTTATAGGCCCACCCCCATCCCTACCCCTAGCCACAACTCCAACCTCTGGCCCAAAGCCTACTCCGAGGTTTACCCTGACACCCACCCCTTGCCCTATGCCTACCCCAGTGCTACACCTACCGCTCCCACTAGCCCTATCTCGGGCCCTAGACCAACGCCCAGTGCTCCCTCTAGTCCGAGGCCTACCACCTGCCCGACGCCGACCAGTATACTTTGCCCTACCGTTAGCCAAAGCACTAACCCGTGTCCTACGAAATCACCCTGGACCCACCCTTACCACACCCTAATCCAGCCCTACACCCGTTTTGAGTCCTAGGACTACCCGCAGCCCTCCCGTGACACCTAACCCTAGCCCTCGGCCAACCCCTACCACTACCACTAGTCCTAGGCCTAACATGAGCCCTAAGACTAACACTGCCCGTGGGCATCAGCCAACCACAAGCCCTTCACCTAACCCTACACAGAGCACTACCCCTCGCCCTAGGCTAACGCCTAGCACTACCTCTGGTCCTACCGCTTCCCCTGGCCCTACAGCTCCCCCTACTTATAGGCCCACACCCATCCCTACCCCTAGCCACAGCTCCAACTCCTGGCACTAGGCCTACTCAGAGGTTTACCCCGACACACACCCCTTGCCCTATGCCTACCCCAGCGCTATGCCTACCGCTCCCACTAGCCCAGGCTCGGGCCCTAGACCAACGCCCACGGCTCCCTCTAGTCCGAGGCCTAGACTTGCTCGTCGCTGACCAGTACACCTTGCCCTTGTTAGGGTTAGGGTTAGGGTTAGGGTTGGTGTTAGGTTTAGGGTTAGGATTAGGGTTAGGGTTAGGGTTAGGGTTGGTGTTAGGGTTAGGGTTAGGGTTAGGGTTAGGGTTAGGGTTAGGGTTAGGGTTAGGGTTGGTGTTAGGTTTAGGGTTAGGGTTAGGGTTAGGTTTAGGGTTTAGGGTTAGGGTTAGGGTTAGGGTTGGTGTTAGGGTTAGGGTTTGGGTTAGGGTTAAGGTTGGTGTTAGGTTTAGAATTAGGGTTAGTGTTAGGTTTAGGGTTGGTGTTAGAGTTATGGTTAGTGTTAGGAATAGGGTTAGGTTTACGGTTAGGTTACCCTGAGCACTACCCCTCGCCCTAGGCCTACGCCTAGCACTACCTCTGGTCCTACCCCTACACCTGGCCCTACAGCTCTCCCTACCCATAGGCCCATTGCCATACCTATCCCTAGTCACAGCTCCCACTCCTGGTCCTAGGCTTACTCCGTGGTTTACCCCGACACCCACCCCTTGCCCTTTGCCTACCCCAGCGCTATGTTTACCGCACCCACTAGCCCTACCTCAGGCCCTAGACCAACGCCCAGTGCTTACTCTAGTCCGAAGCCTAGCACTTGCCCGTCGCCGACCAGTACACCTTGCCTACCGATAGCCAGAACACTAACCCGTGTCCTACGAAATCACCCTGGACGCACCATTAGCCACACCCTAATCATGACCCACATCCGTTCAGAGTCCTAGGACTACCCGGAGCCCTCCCGTGACACCTACCCCTAGCCCTCGGCAATCCTTTACTACTACCACTAGTCCTAGGCCTTACATGAGCCCTAACCGTAACACTGCCCGTGGGCCTCTGCCAACCACTAGCCCTTCACCTAACCCTACCCCGAGCACTACCTTTCGCCCTAGGCCTACGCCTAGCACTACCTCTGGTCCTGCCCCTAACCCTGGCCCTACAGCTCCCCCTACCCATAGGCCCACCCCCATCCCTACCCCTAGCCACAGCTCCCACTCCTGGTCCTAGGCCTACTCCGAGGTTTACCTTGACACCCACCCCTTGCCCTTTGCCTACCATAGCGCTACGCCTACCGCTCCCACTAGCTCTACCTCAGGCCCTAGACCAACGCCCAGTGCTCACTCTAATCCGAAGCCTAGCACTTGCCCGTCGCCAACCGGTACACCTTGCCCTACCGATAGCCAGAGCACTAACCCGTGTCCTACGAAATCACCCTGGACCCACCATTAGCCACACCCTAACCCAGCCCTACATCCGTTCGGAGTCCTAGGACTACCCGGAGCCCTCCCGTGAAAGTTACCCCTAGCCCTCGGCCATCCCCTACCACTACCCTAGTCCCAGGCCTAACATGAGCCCTAAACCTAACACTGCCCGTGGGCCTCTGCCAACCACTAGCCCTTCACCTAACCCTACCCCGAGCACTACCCCTCGCCCTAGGCTTATGCCTAGCACTACCTCTGGTCCTACCCCTACCCCTGGCCCTACAGCTCCCCCTACTTATAGGCCCACCCTTATCCCTACCCCTAGCCACAACTCCAACATCTGGCCCAAAGCCTACTCCGAGATTTACCCCGACACCCACCCCTTGCCCTATGTCTATCCCAGTGCTACGCCTACCGCTCCCACTAGCCCTAGCTCGGGCCCTAGTCCAACGCCCAGTGCTCACTCTAGTCCGAAGCCTAGCACTTGCCCGTCTCCGACCATTACACCTTGCCTACCCATCGCCAGAACACTAACCCGTGTCCTACGAAATCACCCTGGACCCACCCTTACCACACCCTAATCCAGCCCTACACCTGTTTTGAGTCCTAGGACTACTCGGAGCCCTCCTGTGACACCTACCCCTAGCCCTCGGCCAACCCCTACCACTACCACTAGTCCTAGGCCTAACATGAGCCCTAACCCTAACACTGCCCGTGGGCTTCTGCCAACCACTAGCCCTTCACCTAACCCTACCCCGAGCACTACCCCTCGCCCTAGGCTTACGCCTAGCACTACCTCTGGTCCTACCCCTACCCCTGGTTCTACAGCTCCCCATACTTATAGGCCCACCCCCATCCCTACCTTTAGCCACAGCTCCCACTCCTAGCCCTAGGCCTACTCCGAGGTTTACCTCGACACCCACCCCTTGCTCTATGCCTACCCCAGCGCTACGCCTACCGCTCTCACTAGCCCGAGCTCGGGCCCTAGACCAACGCCCATGGCTCCCTCTAGTCCGAGGCCTAGAACTTGCCCGTCGCTGACCAGTACACCTTGCCCTTGTTAGGGTTAGGGTTAGGGTTAGTTTTAGAGTTAGGGTTAGGTTTAGGATTATTGTTTAGGGTTATGGTTAGGGTTAGGTTTGGTGTTAGGGTTAGGGTTAGGGTTAGGGTTAGGGTTGGTGTTAGGTTTAGGGTTAGGGTTAGGGTTAGGGTTAGGGTTAGGGTTGGTGTTAGGGTTAGGGTTAGGGTTAGGGTTAGGGTTAGGATTAGGGTTAGGGTTGGTGTTAGGGTTAGGGTTAGGGTTAGGGTTACGGTTAGGGTTGGTGTTAGGGTTAGGGTTAGGGTTAGGGTTAGGGTTGGTGTTAGGTATAGGGTTAGGGTTAGGGTTAGGGTTAGGGTTGGTGTTAGGGTAGGGTTAGGGTTAGGGTTAGTGTTAGGGTTAGGGTTAGGGTTAGGGTTAGGTTTAGAGTTAGGGTTGGTGTTAGGGTTAGGGTTAGGGTTAGGGTTAGTGTTGGTGTTAGGCATAGGGTTAGGGTTAGGGTTAGGGTTAGGGTTAGGGTTAGGGTTGGTGTTAGGGTTAGGGTTAGTGTTAGGGTTAGGGTTGGTGTCAGGGTTAGGGTTAGGGTTAGGGTTAGGGTTAGGGTTGGTGTTAGGGTTAGGGTTAGGGTTAGGGTTAGGGTTGGTGTTAGGTATAGGGTTAGGGTTAGGGTTAGGGTTAGGGTTCGGGTTGGTGTTAGGGTTAGGGTTAGGGTTAAAGTTAGTGTTAGGGTTAGGGTTAGGGTTAGGGTTAGGGTTAGGTTACCCCGAGCACTATCCTTCGCCCTAGTCCTACGCCTAGCACTACCTCTGGTCCTACCCCTACCCCTGTCCCTACAGCTTCCCCTACCCATAGGCCCACCCCCACCCCTACCCCTAGCCACAGCTCCCACTCCTGGTCCTAGGCCTACTCCGAGGTTTACCCCTACACCCACCCCTTGCCCTTTGCCTACCCCAGCGCTACGCCTACCGCTCCCACTAGCCCTACCTCGGGCCCTAGACCAACGCCCAGTGCTCCCTCTAGTCCGAGGCCTAGAACTTGCCCGTCGCTGACCAGTACACCTTGCCCTTGTTAGGGTTAGGGTTAGGGTTAGTTTTAGGGTTAGGGTTAGGTTTAGGATTAGGGTTTAGGGTTAGGTTTAGGGATAGGGTTGGTGTTAGGTTTAGGGTTAGGGTTAGGGTTAGGGTTAGGGTTAGGGTTAGGGTTGGTGTTAGGGTTAGGGTTAGGGTTAGGGTTAGGGTTAGGGTTAGGATTAGGGTTAGGGTTGGTGTTAGGGTTAGGGTTAGGGTTAGGGTTACGGTTAGGGTTGGTGTTAGGGTTACGGTTAGAGTTAGGGTTAGGTTTGGTGTTAGGTATAGGGTTAGGGTTAGGGTTAGGGTTAGGGTTGGTGTTAGGGTAGGGTTAGGGTTAAGGTTAGGGTTAGGATTAGGGTTAGGGTTGGTGTTAGGGTTAGGGTTAGGGTTAGGGTTAGGGTTAGGGTTGGTGTTAGGGTTAGGGTTAGGGTTAGGATTAGGTTTAGGGTTGGTGTTAGGGTTAGGGTTAGGGTTAGGGTTGGTGTTAGGGTTAGGGTTAGGGTTAGGGTTAGGGTTAGGGTTAGAATTAGGATTAGGTTTAGGGTTGGTGTTTGGGTTAGGGTTAGGGTTAGGGTTAGGGTTCGTGTTAGGCATAGGGTTAGGGTTAGGGTTAGGGTTAGGGTTGGTGTTAGGGTTAGGGTTAGGGTTAGGGTTGGTGTTAGGGTTAGGGTTAGGGTTAGGATTAGGGTTAGGGTTGGTGTTAGGGTTCGGGTAAGGGTTAGGGTTAGTGTTGGTGTTAGGCATAGGGTTAGGGTTAGGGTTAGGGTTAGGTTAGGGTTGGTGTTAGGGTTAGGGTTAGGGTTAGGGTTAGGGTTGGTGTTAGGGTTAGGGTTAGGGTTAGGATTAGGGTTAGGGTTGGTGTTAGGGTTAGGGTTAGGGTTAGGGTTAGGGTTGGTGTTAGGGTTAGGGTTAGGGTTAGATTTAGTGTTAGGGTTAGGGTTAGGGTTGGTGTTAGGGTTAGGGTTAGGGTTAGGGTTAGGGTTGGTGTTATGGTTAGTGTTTGGGTTAGGGTTAGGGTTGGTGTTAGGTTTAGGGTTAGGGTTAGGGTTAGGGTTGGTGTTAGGGTTAGGGTTAGGGTTAGGGTTCGTGTTAGGCATAGGGTTAGGGTTAGGGTTAGGGTTAGGGTTAGGGTTGGTGTTAGGGTTAGGGTTAGGGTTAGGTTTAAGGTTGGTGTTAGGGTTAGGGTTAGGGTTAGGATTAGGGTTAGGGTTGGTGTTAGGGTTAGGGTTAGGTTTAGGGTTAGGGTTGGTGTTAGGGTTAGGGTTAGGGTTAGGGTTAGGGTTAGGGTTAGGGTTAGGGTTGGTGTTAGGTTTAGTGTTAGTGTTAGGGTTAGGGTTGGTGTTAGGTATAGGGTTAGGGTTAGGGTTAGGGTTAGGGTTGGTGTTAGGGTTAGGGTTAGGGTTAGAATTAGTGTTAGGGTTAGGGTTGGGGTTAGGGTTAGGGTTAGGGTTAGGGTTAGGGTTCGTGTTAGGCATAGGGTTAGGGTTAGCGTTAGGGTTCGTGTTAGGCATAGGGTTAGGGTTAGGGTTAGGATTAGGGTTAGGGTTGGTGTTAGGGTTAGGGTTAGGTTTAGGGTTAGGGTTGGTGTTAGGGTTAGGGTTAGGGTTAGGGTTAGGGTTAGGGTTAGGGTTGGTGTTAGGGTTAGGGTTAGGGTTAGGGTTGGTGTTAGGGTTAGGGTTAGGGTTAGGGTTAGGTTTAGGGTTAGGGTTAGGGTTGGTGTTAGGGTTAGGGTTAGGGTTAGGGTTAGGGTTAGTGTTAGGGTTAGGGTTGATGTTAGGGTTAGGGTTAGGGTTAGGGGTAGTGTTAGGGTTAGTGTTAGGGTTAGGTTACCCCGAGCACTACCCCTCGCCCTAGGCCTACGCCTAGCACTACCTCTGGTCCTACCCCAACCCCTGTCCCTACAGCTCCCACTACTTATAGGCCCACCCCCATCCCTACCCATAGCCACAGCTCCCACTCCTGGCCCTAGGCCTACTCCGAGGTTTACCTCGACACCCACCCCTTGCTTTATGCCTACCCCAGCGCTACACCTACCGCTCTCACTAGCCCTAGCTCGGGCCCTAGACCAACGCCCATGGCTCCCTCTAGTCCGAGGCCTAGAACTTGCCCGTCGCTGACCAGTACACCTTGCCCTTGTTAGGGTTAGGGTTAGGGTTAGGGTTAAGGTTAGGATTAGGGTTTAGGGTTAGGGTTAGGGTTAGGTTTGGTGTTAGGGTTAGGGTTAGGGTTAGGGTTAGGGTTAGGGTTGGTGTTAGGGTTAGGGTTAGGGTTAGGGTTAGGGTTAGGGTTAGGATTAGGGTTAGGGTTGGTGTTAGGGTTAGGGTTAGGGTTAGGGTTACGATTAGGGTTGGTGTTAGGGTTAGGGTTAGGGTTAGGGTTGGTGTTAGGTATAGGGTTAGGGTTAGGGTTAAGTTTAGGGTTAGGGTTGGTGTTAGGGTAGGGTTAGGGTTAGGGTTAGTGTTAGGGTTAGGGTTAGAATTAGGTTTAGGATTAGGGTTAGGGTTGGTGTTAGGGTTAGGGTTAGGGTTAGGGTTAGTGTTAGGGTTAGGGTTAGGTTTAGGGTTAGGGTTAGTTACCCCGAGCACTACCCCTCGCCCTAGGCCTACGCATAGCACTACCTCTGGTCCTACCCCAACCCCTGTCCCTACAGCTCCCCCTACACATAGGCCCACCCCCATCCCTACCCCTAGCCACAGCTCCCACTCCTGGTCCTAGGCCTACTCCGAGGTTTACCCCGACACCCACCCCTTGCCCTTTGCCTACCCCAGCGCTACGCCTACCGCTCCCACTAGCCGTACCTCGGGCCCTAGCCCAACGCCCAGTGCTCACTCTAGTCCGAAGCCTAGCACTTGCCAGTCGCCAACCGGTACACCTTGCCCTACCGATAGCCAGAGCACTAACCCGTGTCCTACGAAATCACCCTGGACCCACCATTAGCCACACCCTAATCCAGCCCTACATTCGTTCGGAGTCCTAGGACTACCCGGAGCCATTTCGTGACACCTACCCCTAGTCCTCGGCCAACCCCTACCACTACCACTAGTCCTAGGCTTAACATGAGCCCTAACCCTAACACTGCCCGTGGGCCTCTGCCAAACACTAGCCCTTCAACTAACCCTACCCCGAGCACTACCCCTCGCCCTAGGCCTACGCCTAGCACTACCTCTGGTCCTACCACTATCCCTGGTCCTACAGCTCCCCCTACCCATAGGCCCACCCCCAACCCTACCACTAGCCACAGCTCCCAATCCTGGCCCTAGGTTTACTCCGAGGTTTACCTCGACACCCACCCCTTGCCCTATGCCTACCCCAGCGCTACGCGTACCGCTCTCACTAGCCCTAGCTCGGGCCCTAGACCAACGCACATGGCTCCTTCTAGTCCGAGGCCTAGAACTTGCCCGTCGCTGACCACTACATCTTGCCCTTGTTAGGGTTAGGGTTAGGGTTAGGGTTAGGATTAGGGTTTAGGGTTAGGGTTAGGGTTAGTGTAGGTGTTAGGGTTAGGGTTAGGGTTAGGGTTGGTGTTAGGTTTAGGGTTAGGGTTAGGGTTAGGGTTACAGTTAGGGTTGTTGTTAGGGTTAGGGTTAGGGTTAGGATTAGGCTTAGGATTGGTGTTAGGTTTAGGGTTAGGGTTAGGGTTGGTGTTAGGGTTAGGGTTAGGGTTAGGGTCAGGGTTGGTGTTAGGTATAGGGTTAGGATTAGGGTTAGGGTTACGGTTAGGGTTAGG